>NC_092343.1:124762500-124780000 GCF_046630445.1 Rutidosis leptorrhynchoides
ATTATAGCTATCAGATCGCGACTTGATGTACCAAAAATTACAATTTCATTGCATCCAATATTTTTGTTCCGACAATCGTATGAAGAATGGATGTGAGATAAATATTCTCATTTCTAGTCTCCTATATATTTTATTGAACATTGTTATGTTATTGAGTATTTTGATTGATATTGAATTGAAGTGAAGTAAAAATATTGGAAACTCTCTCTTTTCTAACAGAGAAAAGGAAATAGAAAAATATTAGTAATTTTAGTAATATACATAATTAGTATACATAAAAATTAGAATATAAAGAGAGTTCTTTTTCTTAATCTCATGAACAAGATATAAGAATCCATTTTGTTGATGGAAGAAGAGAGGCGCAGGTCTGAGGATCCACCGTTAGTGGGCGAGGGGATTGCTTTTTACTCAAAAAACGAATGTATCTGATTCATGAGTCATAAGAAGATAATTCCAGATTCAGATCAGATGTTTAATTTAATATAATAATAAAATTAATAAAATTAAAATAATAATATAATATTTATTTATAATTTATTATAATAATAATTAATAATTAAATTAATTAATTAAATTAATTATATTTAATTTATTTATATTTCTAATTTATTTAATTAATAATAAAATAATAATAAGAAGGAATAATCAAATTGAATTCATGGATTTACCTGTGTGGTCAATTTATGGGCCAATAAAGGATTTTTATCTTCGAAACCCATTGTAAGGGGTAGTGCACGAGAACAAAAATCATGCATAAATGATCGACTCTTTGGACGCCCCAAAAATACTATGAGGTGTTCGGAAATGGTCGAAGTAGTTGAATAGGAGGATTACGATGACTATAGCCCTTGGTAAAGTTACCAAACAGGAAAAAGATTTGTTTGATATTATGAATGACTGGTTACGTAGGGACCGTTTCGTTTTTGTAGGCTGGTCTGGCCTATTGCTCTTTCCTTGTGCCTATTTCGCTGTAGGGGGCTGGTTCACAGGTACAACCTTTGTAACTTCATGGTATACCCATGGATTAGCTAGTTCATATTTGGAAGGCTGCAATTTCTTAACGGCCGCAGTGTCTACTCCTGCTAATAGTTTAGCACATTCTTTGTTATTACTATAGGGTCCTGAAGCACAAGGAGATTTTACCCGTTGGTGTCAATTAGGTGGTCTGTGGACTTTTGTTGCTCTCCACGGTGCTTTCGGACTAATAGGTTTCATGTTACGTCAATTCGAACTTGCTCGATCTGTTCAATTGCGACCTTATAATGCAATCGCCTTCTCTGGTCCAATTGCCGTTTTTGTTTCTGTATTCCTGATTTATCCACTAGGTCAGTCTGGTTAGTTCTTTGCGCCAAGTTTTGGTGTAGCAGCTATATTTCGATTTATCCTCTTTTTTCAAGGATTTCATAACTGGACATTGAACCCATTTCATATGATGGGAGTTGCCGGTGTATTTGGCGCTGCTTTGCTATGCGCTATTCATGGTGCTACCGTAGAAAATACTTTATTTGAAGATGGTGATGGCGCAAATACATTCCGTGCTTTTAACCCAACTCAAGCTGAAGAAACTTATTCAATGGTCACTGCTAATCGTTTTTGGTCCCAAATCTTTGGGGTTGCTTTTTCCAATAAACGTTGGTTACATTTCTTTATGTTATTTATACCAGTAACTGGTTTATGGATGAGTGCTCTTGGAGTAGTCAGTCTGGCCTTGAACCTACGTGCCTATGACTTCGTTTCTCAGGAAATTCGCGCCCCAGAATGTGACGCCCCGTACAAAATCATCGTGTACGGTACATCAACAACAGGATCATTACAAGGTCAAACACTATATGCTGTTTGAAAACCACTTTTGCATTCATGAACAGATAACGTTTTACAAAAGATGAATAGGAAACATTAACATGAGTACATGATACTAAGGTCATTACAAAGCTATTGTTTTGAAAATAACATAAGTTGGGAATGCAAAGTAAAAGTTTCATGCTTGAGACATCTCTAAGTAATGCAGCGGAAGTCTAACACAACAAGTCTGTAACAGCAAGTCTATACACTGAGACTAGAACAGCAAGGCTAACAGCAGAAGCAACAACGTCTAAATACCTGAGAAATACATGCTTAAAAAGTCAACACGAATGTTGGTGAGCTATAGTTTGTTTGTATTCAGTAATGTAATGTAGGCCACGAGATTTCAGTGCTTCAAACAAGCGTTTCAAATCAGTAATTCAAATCAGTAATTCAAATCAGTATGATAAAGTATATGTATAACCGTGGGCACTCGGTAACTAACTTAACGTTTATACCCCCTGAAAGTACACTTGGCAAGTGCGTATGTCTACGAAGTATTAAACACTCGTTAAATGCTAGCGCTACTAGCCCGAGTGGGGATGTCAAACCCTATGGATCCATATCTAAGATTCGCGTTCATGGTTCAAAAACCGATGATTAAACGTTACCGAGCTAAAGGGAATGTTTATGCCGTTGTATAACCCACACATATATAAGTTTAAGTACTCGTGCCTAGTATGTAAAACATAAAATCCGCATGTATTCTCAGTTCCCAAAATAAGTTAAAGTAAAAAAGGAATGCTATAACTCACAGTGATAAAAGCGGTAAAGTCGGTAATGAAAGTACGCAAGTAGTAAGTCGGTCCAGGTCTTCAACAAGCAATACTAGAAATGAAAGAAAGAAAGAACAAGTGTGTGTGAAAACGAAATGAGCAAGTGATTTGAATGAGAGGTAAATGGCTAGTATTTATAAGCAAGGAATTTGACAAGGATTGATGACATGGACAAGGGCTAGTATTTATAAGCAAGGAATTTGACAAGGATTGATGACATGGACAAGGGCTAGTATTTATAAGCAAGGAATTTGACAAGGATTGATGACATGGACAAGGGCTAGTATTTATAAGCAATGAATTTGACAAGGATTGATGACATGGACAAGGGCTAATTAATTGGGTCACTAGCTAGAGTAGGGTGGGCTTGAGCCCAACAAGGTAGAAAGTCCAACAAGACTAACTATTGTGCATAATTAAATTACTACGCGTAATTAAGCATCCAAAAACCCAGGTAATTATTATTATAAAATAATAATTAATATTTCGCAGTCATAATATTCCGATTACGACAAAAGTTAAACGTGCGTGCAGTTCACGGTTTATTCGAAACGTCAAATAACACTAACGGTTATAAAGGCTTCCAAAGATCAAGTTATGTATCCTACGTACTCTAAGGCACGTTTTAACATATAAATGGAAGTAAACCACGTAAATCAAGTTTCCAGAGTATAAAGTAACACAGTACGCACAAATACGCAGTTTCGCAAAAATACAAGGCACAAAAGCAAGTCGAAAAAGCCGGGTCGTTACATTACCCACCTGTTAATGGAAATTTCGTCCCGAAATTTGAGGAGTGACAAAAAAAAATGGTACCGTATTTAAATAAGAAGTAGCGTATCAAAGTTCTGAAAGATTCGTGGGCTAAAAAGTGAGCTATTTACTTTGAAAGGTACTCGGGCGTATAAAAGTAAGAATAGGTATATGCTATTAATTAAGTCTCTTAGGAGATCAACAAATTGATTTTGTTTCTGGTTAACATGAGTATGTTGTCTGAATATATCCACAAAAGAAAAGATGATGTTTTTAGCCTTACAGGCATCTTTAGTAAGCTGGATGCATGAAATACATCATGAATGTTACTAAACTCATCTAAAACATTGAGCGCTTATGTCACAATACAAAGCTGACAGGTAGGATGGAAAACATGGTGATCATAACCATGCGATTTGATGTCTGGATAGTGTTAGCCACGGATTTTACTAACCCCTTGATTTCGGAAAGAGACCATAGGCATAAAGAACTCGATATTTAAGAACGTTTCATTTGACTATATGAATTGAAACTTTTGCTGAAAGTGAATAATCGGACTTATATGCAATGCAAGCCATAATTATCTATAGTGCCTTCAGGACGGTCTGAACGAACAATGAAGGATATCACCCAGTTTACCATACTGCAGGTGAACTTATCCTTAGATGGAATGAAAGAACAGTTCCATAATGTAACTTTATCCTTTCAGTTACATGTTGAAGTTAGGGTTAACATTAACTAGAACAACATATAGTTGCAACCAACGAAGAAAGGAATGTGTAGAGTAACCATATCCGTATTACAGATGTTTTAAGCAGTCCCTTCCAAGAGGATAACAAGATTCATAGATTCCTAAAGTATGTTACTTTACATTTCCGAAAGAGAATCGCACGAAAGGTGTGATCTTTGAACCAGGGTGAACTCTTCGAGCGGTTTGTTCTGAATTTATCCTTATTGATAGTGTTCCAAATGAACATATATTTAGTAGCAATATCGTTCCAATATGTAAAGTTTTTAAATGTAATTTCCTTATTTTTAGTTGTAATAGTTAAATAAATAAGTGCAAAGACGAAAGACGCAAATCGCTCGAAAATGAAGATTTAAAGACAAAAACGAAGATTTGAAAGACCAAAACGTCCAAAAAGCTCAAAAGTACAAGATACAATCAAAAAGGTTCAAATTATTGATGAAGAACGTCTAAAAATGACAAGAGTACAAGTTACAAAACGCAAAGTACACGATATAAAATTGTACGAAAGGACGTTCGAAAATCCGGAACTGGGACATGAACCAACTTTCAGCGCTCGACGCAACGGTGTAAAAATTACGAGTCAACTATGCACAAGAATAAAATATAATATTTAAATAATTCATAATAAGAATAATATTAAATAATAAAAAGTTGTTAATTGAGCATAGTTCAGGGGTCGTAAATGAAAATTCAATTTCTAATTTCGCTATATAAGCGATGTATTACGATCGATAGAGAACAACTTTTTTTCCGATCTTTTTTTTTCTTCTCCTATCTTTTTCTTATTTTTTTATCTATCAAATATCAATATCTATATTTATAATTCTCTATCATAATGTTAATGTAATCAGATATAACAATAATCTTAATTTTAATTTTAAATTATGATAATAATAAGATTTATGATAGAGATCGTTTGAGTGTGTAAGTCGAAATTCTGTCCGTGTAACGCTACGCTATTTTTAATCATTGTAAGTTATGTTCAACCTTTTTACATTAATGTCTCGTAGCTAAGTCGTTATTATGCTTATTTAAAATGAAGTAATCATGATGTTGGGCTAATTACTAAAATTGGGTAATTGGGCTTTGTACCATAATTGGGGTTTGAATAAAAGAACGACACTTGTGGAAATTGAACTATGGGCTATTAATAGAAGGGGGGTATTGTCTAATTGAGTGACAACTCATTGGAGTCTGTCGAACCTATCTTCAAATTAATTAACCTAATAATTAATAATGATTATGGTTGTCCTATTTAGTGATGTTCATATGGAATCTGTTATAATCATTTAATTAATCAATTGGGTTGGGTAATTGATTATTCATTCTGATCAACTGGATGAATTAATATTCATAAACTAATTAAAACAGGGGTGGATTACATACAGTGATAACTGATGTAATTGTTGACAGAAGTGATAACTGCGTCACAGTTTAAATCCTTAATCAGTTGGAATATTTGACTTCGGGTATAAGGGTAATTTGACGAGGATACTCGCACTTTATATTTATGACCGATGGACTATTATGGACAAAAACCAGATAGACGTATCAAATAAACCAGGACAAAGGACAATTAACCCATGGTAATAAATTAAAATCAACACGTCAAACATCATGATTACGGAAGTTTAAATAAGCATAATTCTTTTATTATATTTCTCATCGTATCTTTATTTACTGTCATTTTATTACTCGCAATTTTATTTTCTGTCATTTTATTTATCGCAATTTATTTTACGCACTTTAATTTTTGTCATTTATTTTTAAGCTTAAAATCGACAAACCGGTCATTAAACGGTAAAACCCCCATTTTATAATAATACTACTACTTATTTATATATATATTTTTACAAATAAACTTAATAATATAGCGTTAACTTCACCAGCTCCCTGTGGAACGAACCGGACTTACTAAAAACTACACTACTCTACGATTAGGTACACTGCCTATAGTGTTGTAGCAAGGTTTAGGTATATCCCATCCGTAAATTAATAAAACTTGTGTCATATTTTGTAGTATTTTGTATTAAAAATAATACTATTTCGTACCCTCACGCTACATCATCAAGTTTTTGGCGCCGCTGCCGGGGAGCGCTAAAACGCTATATTTTTAATTATAATAATATTGAAATAAAATATAATAATATAATAATATTGAAATAGAATATAATAATATAATAATATTGAAATAGAATATAATAATATAAAAATATTTAAGAATCTTTACGTAAATTTTAAAAAAAAAAAGTCGTATTTATTAAATACTTCAGGGGTATATTATGTAACTTATAATTAATAATTGCTATCATGTCGCTTTCATGTGAATAGTAAATTAATTAATTTATTTTCATTTACTATTCATGAATAGTAAATGAATTAAAAAAAAAAGAGTTTTAAAAAAAAATTATAATTATAAAAAAATTATTAATTTGTAAAAAAAATCGTTTTTAAAAAAAAAAAAAAAAAAAAAATCGTTTTTTTTTAAAAAAAAAAAAAAAAAAAAAAAAAAAAAAAAAAAAAAAATCGTTTTTTTTAAAAGAAAAAAAAAAGCGTTTAAAAAAAAAAAAAAAAAAAAAAAAAAAAAAAAAATTTGTAAAAAAAAAAAAAAAAAAAAATCGTTTTTTTTTAAAAAAAAAATCGTTTTTTTTAAAAAAAAAAAAAAAAAAAAAAAAAAAAAACGAAAAAAAAAAAAAAAAAAAAAAAAAAAAATATAAAAAAAAGAAAAAAAAAAAAAAAAAATATATGTATTTTTAAGACTTTGTTAAATAGTTAAGTTTTAAAAGTTTCTTTATTTTTATTTTAGTTTATAAAAATATAAGTTTTAATTTTAATATCTTTTATTTAATTAAAAAACAGAAAAATAGAAAAAAAAAAAAAAAAAAAAAAAAAAAAAAAAAAAGAAAAACGCGTAAAAACAAAAGCTGTCAACTGAATTCCTGAACCCCGCGACTCGCGGAGTTTTCCTCTTTATTTGCCGCGACTCGCGGAGGCCTTCTGACACACGGACAAAAACCCTAATCACGGGTTATTTTTAATTATTATTATTATTAAAACCTAATTATTATTATTATTATTATTATTAGTTTTAAGTTTTATTTTTATTTATGTATTTAGTTTAAATAAGTTTTTATTAAATTGTAAAATTAATAGTTTTATTAAATAAATAATATAAAATAATATTTTTATAAAAATTGTACTTTTTACAACTTTTTGTATATTTTTATATTTTGTACCTTTTTAATCGTTGTAGCGTAACTTTTGTATTTTTAGCTCATATTTAATTTTAAACTTAGTTTTTGCTATAGTTATTTTTACTCCTAGATTTTTAGGCTTTGCCGTAGAATTCCTTAAGTGCTTTTTTCTTTAGACTAAGATTTAGGTGCTTTAGAATTTTGCGACGCCTTTTTAAGTTTTAGTTTCTTTTTAAGTTATTTCCATTTGGGATTTAGTCTTTTCCTGTAAGCTTTAATATTTTTAGACCTTTTACTATGTATCAATTATCATTCCAATTAGTAATTTCAATTTGCGATTATAATTTTAAGTTAGTTGTAGTAATAAGGTTAAATTAGTTAAGTATTTTTAAGTTTTGATAAGTTTCTTTTATTTTTCCGTCACCTTTTATTTTTCAACCATTTTTTATTTTTCGACATTTTTCGGCGCGCAATCTATTTCTCTCTTATTTCTCGCCATTCTAGTTTTTAGGACTTAGAATTTTTTCTACTTCTTCTCTAAATTTCTTAAAATTACGAAAATTTATTTTAAGTTGTTAAATTGATAGACATCAAAATTTTCTGGTTCGTAGTAATAGTTGGATTTGTACGTGGACCGGGTTATTGGAGCCAAACAGTCCTCAATTATATTGAGACCAAACGAATCCTGCCCCTCTGCTGCATCTTTTGGCTATTCGAAACGTGGGCAAAATCAGAAAAGTCTATTAATTGGATAACTTATTATAATTTTTCTTTCCTTTTTAAAAACTAATAGGATATTCAGTGAATGCACCGAGCAAAACGTTCACCACCTTTCATACGTTCACCACCTGTAACTCGATCAAGACATCTAGCAAATATTGTCGCCGTTGATTTTTCTTTAGAATCGTCATCTAGTCGAACAAGAACTCCAACTCAAATTTCCGATAATCCATCTTTTGAACCCGACTTCACAATTAAGAACCCGGAGCATATTCAAGGACAATTCCAAGATCTTGAACCACTAATTATTCCTCCTGAGCCACAAACCATTAAATCAGAATCCTCTAGTGATTCGTATTCAACAAATTCAATTATGGAAGTAACGGAACCTCTAAGTATGGAAGACCGAATGAGAGCTACACGCACGGGCCAAGGTCACGCCATTATTAAGCCAGAAGTTAATGCGCCAGATTATGAAATCAAAGGACAAATTCTACACATGGTAACTAACCAATGCCAATTCAGTGGTGCACCGAATGAAGATCCTAACGAACACCTTCGTACGTTTAATAGAATTTGTACACTATTCAAAATCCGAGAAGTGGAAGATGAGCAGATCTATCTCATGTTGTTTCCCTGGACTTTAAAGGGAGAAGCCAAAGATTGGTTAGAATCGTTACCTGAAGGGGCGATTGACACATGGGATGTTTTAGTTGAAAAATTTCTTAAACGATTCTTTCCGGCATCCAAAGCCGTGAGACTTCAAGGAGAAATTGTTACGTTCACGCAAAAGCCAAATGAAACATTATATGAGGCGTGGACAAGATTCGGAAGGATGTTGAGAGGATGTCCTCAACACGGATTAGATACTTTTCAAATAGTACAAATCTTCTATAAAGGCGTAGATATCGCCACACGAAAAGACATCGACATAACCGCTGGTGGTTCCATTATGAAGAAAACCGCAACTGAAGCTTACAAAATTATTGATAACACAGCCTCCCACTCGCATGAGTGGCACCAAGAAAAAGATATTGTTCGTTCATCTAAAGCGGCTAGAGCCGATTCTAGCCATGACTTTGATTCCGTTTCAGCAAAAATAGATGCTTTCGAAAGACGAATGGAAAAGATGAATAAAGATATTCACGCAATACGAATCAGTTGTGAGCAATGCGGTGGACCACACTTATTGAAAGATTGTCACATTGAACCAACGATGGAACAACGAGAGAATGTTTCCTATATGAACCAAAGGCCTGGAAATAATTATCAAAATAATTATCAACCGCCAAGGCTAAACTTAAATCGAAATCAAAACATTCTTTACAATCCAAAAGGACCCGAAAATAACTGGTATAACCAACAAGGTCCGAATAACCAACCAACTCAAAACAACACTTTCAATCAACAAAGACCTAGCTTGTATAAACCACCACAACAACCCGAAGAGAAAAAGCCAAATCTAGAAGAAATGATGGCAAAGCTGATTGAATCTCAAACACAATTCATTACATCTCAAACCCAAACGAACGAGAGGTTTGATCAGTCATTAAGAACTCAACAAGCTTCCATTTTGAATCTAGAAAAACACGTAGGTACTCTTGCTAGCATGATGAGTGAGAGGGAACAAGGAAAGCTACCGAGTAATACTGAAGTAAATCCTCGGAATGAGAATGTTAATATGGTGTCAACGAATTCTGAAAAACCAGCATCAGAAGATGGGAAGGTTTTAGATGAGAGTAACAATGAAGAAGTTACACCACCACCACCCGAGTATGTAAAGCCAGTGGTGGCACCATACAAACCACCCATCCCGTTTCCAAGAAAAGGAGTTGAGTATGAGCAAGTAATAGGTAATAAAGATTGTGATACCTCTGGAAAGAAGAAGAAGAAAAAGAATAAGAAAGTGCAAGAAACAAAAGCCGTAAATATAAACCCGGTGAAGACAGTTCCACCAAAACCTCCACCTAGGGTAGGTGATCCGGGTGAATTTATTGTTCCTTGTCTACTTAGTGATTGTGTCATGTATGATGCACTAGCAGATTTAGGTGCGAGTGTAAGTGTTATGCCTCTTTCCTTATATAAGAGATTAGGTGTAGGTGAGTTAAGTCCAACGGATATGAGTGTTCGACTCTTTGATCAAACCATTAAGCACCCAGTTGGAATTGCTGACAAACTACCCGTTCAAGTAGGCAATTTAACCTTTCTAGTCGAATTTATTGTCATTGACATAGAAGAGGACCCAAACATTCCTCTAATTTTAGGTCGGCCATTCTTAGCGTCCACCAAGGCGTTATTTGATGTAGGAAATGGAAGAATGACACTTAAAAGTGGTGACAAATCGATCACCTTTATGATTCGAAAGTCTAAATCTCCACCAGCCAAAACCGTTGAACCAGTAAAAACAATTGGTAAGAACCATGTGCTTTTACCAACTCCAACGGTAATACTTAGCAATAATGAAACGCCTAAGTGTGGGGAAAATGAAGTAACACCTAATGATGACATGATAACAAAGAACCCCGTTGTTGATACGAAATTAAATAATCCCGTTATTAATAGTTCAATGAAGAAACTTATTAAACGGATTCGCGATGCTAGAACCAAGGGGAACTTTAAGTTATGTAACCGGTTAGTATCCAATCTATCACCTAAAGAAAAGGAGAAACTAGTTGAAATTGTGGATATTACACAGGAATCCGACCAATGGCTTAAAGAAAAAGTCACGGATATGCAAGTTGATTATGGACCAAAAGAAATTGACGATGAAGTTAATCACAATTTCGACACCACAGCTACCTAAGTGTGGGGAGATTCAAATGTTCTAAGAAAATGTTATCTAGAGTTAGTTGTTCTGTTCTCGTGTAGTTCCGAGAATGGAATCCGATTGGTCTTTTCCGCTAGCAGACACTAAAGAACTAGTTTTCTCCCCCCATTCTGAATTTTTGTTTTTTTTTAGGTTTTATATGAAATTAATATGCTTTTAAGTTTTGTGTGATATTTAAAAACAAAATTTACTTTAATTCATTAAGTTGAAAAAATGATTTCTAAAATTCGTCGTGAGTTGAAGACTAGGTCATTAAGCCGAAATTGCTTTACCCGAGGGCGGGACGAAAAATTTTGTTATCATTATTTTTAATTTTATTGATTTAAAGTATGCCAAAAAAAAAAATACTATGTTTTATAAATTTTTGAACGTGGGGTTATATACCAAACTTCAAAAATATGTATATATGTTTGTATTTTATGTTATGTACAAAACAGGGTAAAACAGCGCACTTTCAAAGACTAGCATTAAGTTCAGCAAAAGCTAATAACTTTGACGACAATATCAAATGTGAGATAACAACAATATGTTTGCAAACTCGGTATTTTTAATAACTTTTCTACGCTAATCACCCTCATGAATTTATAATTGTAGTCTGATTTCATGCAAATGAGGGCATTGCATGATCTCAAGTGTGGGGAAGGGTTATAAATTCTCTCGGGTTTACACTTGGTTTATTTGCCAAATTTTGTAAAAATTTGAAAAATTTTCAACTAAATGAACTCAAAATCATGTTTATACATATTTATGAACGATGAAAACTAGGTGTTAATACCGAAATTATCGTTACCTCGAAAAGGACATAAATTGAGAAACAACTTAAAACGCTTGAATTCATTTAAAATGGAATAAAGGAGAATAAAAAGGCAAAGAAAGAA
Source organism: Rutidosis leptorrhynchoides (assembly GCF_046630445.1). Classification (NCBI taxonomy): domain Eukaryota; kingdom Viridiplantae; phylum Streptophyta; class Magnoliopsida; order Asterales; family Asteraceae; genus Rutidosis; species Rutidosis leptorrhynchoides. The sequence continues at coordinate 124,774,242 of NC_092343.1, forward strand.
ACTAAGTGTGGGGAGAATGTACCAAGTTATTCAATTAAAAACTATCTATCACATATTTTCGTACAAGATTATTGCAGGTACTTTTGTTTTGGATGATACTAATCAGTTTTACCCGATTTACTATAATACTTTTGAAAGAAAGATGGATCTACACGATGAATCAATTCCATCATTAAAAGGAAGTAAAGTCTTCCGAAAAAGAAACGCGCTTCTTGATTTAGGTCATGAAGTTGTCGTCCAGACCAGCTGTAGGTTGACGAAAAACCTAGAAAAGTCATCACTAAAATCAGCAGGAAATCCACGGACCTCAGCATCAAACAGGGTCGCCAAGTGGTCAGACTTATCCTAACCATGAGAGGGTCTGTCTTGTAAAATGGGGAGGGCACCGTGCAAATTAGCTTGATAAGACTAATGAATCAGATCCCCAGAAAGGATAATCTCCTTAAAGATTAAAAATCAGCTTTTAAGACTGATATTACTCAATCCTAGAGATTGACCTTAAAGATTGAGAATTCAAACTCATGGAATTCAATGATATCTAAACTCGAGCTTGAACGAGAAAATATTTTGATCAAAAATACAAACCGATTTGTTTTCTGAAAACCCATTTTCAATGCGTTCATTACCATTGAACGTAAAATCCTGAGAATTCATCAGAATTCATTAGGTCACCTGAACCAAATCGGGTGTCAACCGTAAGAACGGTGGTTGCATAGCATGGTCGGAGACAGGACCTTGTGCCAGACCGAAAAATCATAGGATGATCTTTACTATCGCTCCTACCAAGGATAGTTCTAGCATCCGACACGTTAAAAGACCATAATCATCTGCATATCACGGGACATTGCCTTAACAGTTTCTTGTTCATCGCTTTCCTTTACAACCGGACGGTAGTTTGCCGAAAGGTAATATACGGAACAAGTAAACTGGATGTGTGCTTTCCGATACCGGGATAGCAGTGGATTACACGAACCTAAATGTTTTTAGCCAAAATATTGATCCACAAATATATTTTGCAACACCAATGGTGGATCAAATCAGAAAACTTATCTAGGGTAAAAGCTAGATTGAATTTTCAAAAGATCAAATGTTTTCATAAAGATCCTATTTCCTAAAGGATCTAAATTTTTATAGTCATGTGGGACTGTAAACCGCCTTTCAAATGTGCACTTTGCTTTGGAAACCGAAAGTAAATCGGCTATTTGATTGCAAGTGTCGTTGACCTAAACCCAAGGCAACTGTGGATGACACACCCACCTTTAACCATCATTACTGTCATTGTTTATACCGCTATATCAAAATCACTGATGTACAAAATGTGATGAATAAAAAAGTGATTCATGTATGTTTTTATTTCAAGTTCTGTATTGCTTGAGGACAAGCAACGCTCAAGTGTGGGGATATTTGATAGTGTTCCAAATGAACATATATTTAGTAGCAATATCGTTCCAATATGTAAAGTTTTTAAATGTAATTTCCTTATTTTTAGTTGTAATAGTTAAATAAATAAGTGCAAAGACGAAAGACGCAAATCGCTCGAAAATGAAGATTTAAAGACAAAAACGAAGATTTGAAAGACCAAAACGTCCAAAAAGCTCAAAAGTACAAGATACAATCAAAAAGGTTCAAATTATTGATGAAGAACGTCTAAAAATGACAAGAGTACAAGTTACAAAACGCAAAGTACACGATATAAAATTGTACGAAAGGACGTTCGAAAATCCGGAACTGGGACATGAACCAACTTTCAGCGCTCGACGCAACGGTGTAAAAATTACGAGTCAACTATGCACAAGAATAAAATATAATATTTAAATAATTCATAATAAGAATAATATTAAATAATAAAAAGTTGTTAATTGAGCATAGTTCAGGGGTCGTAAATGAAAATTCAATTTCTAATTTCGCTATATAAGCGATGTATTACGATCGATAGAGAACAACTTTTTTTCCGATCTTTTTTTTTCTTCTCCTATCTTTTTCTTATTTTTTTATCTATCAAATATCAATATCTATATTTATAATTCTCTATCATAATGTTAATGTAATCAGATATAACAATAATCTTAATTTTAATTTTAAATTATGATAATAATAAGATTTATGATAGAGATCGTTTGAGTGTGTAAGTCGAAATTCTGTCTGTGTAACGCTACGCTATTTTTAATCATTGTAAGTTATGTTCAACCTTTTTACATTAATGTCTCGTAGCTAAGTCGTTATTATGCTTATTTAAAATGAAGTAATCATGATGTTGGGCTAATTACTAAAATTGGGTAATTGGGCTTTGTACCATAATTGGGGTTTGAATAAAAGAACGACACTTGTGGAAATTGAACTATGGGCTATTAATAGAAGGGGGGTATTGTCTAATTGAGTGACAACTCATTGGAGTCTGTCGAACCTATCTTCAAATTAATTAACCTAATAATTAATAATGATTATGGTTGTCCTATTTAGTGATGTTCATATGGAATCTGTTATAATCATTTAATTAATCAATTGGGTTGGGTAATTGATTATTCATTCTGATCAAGTGGATGAATTAATATTCATAAACTAATTAAAACAGGGGTGGATTACATACAGTGATAACTGATGTAATTGTTGACAGAAGTGATAACTGCGTCACAGTTTAAATCCTTAATCAGTTGGAATATTTGACTTCGGGTATAAGGGTAATTTGACGAGGATACTCGCACTTTATATTTATGACCGATGGACTATTATGGACAAAAACCAGATAGACGTATCAAATAAACCAGGACAAAGGACAATTAACCCATGGTAATAAATTAAAATCAACACGTCAAACATCATGATTACGGAAGTTTAAATAAGCATAATTCTTTTATTATATTTCTCATCGTATCTTCATTTACTGTCATTTTATTACTCGCAATTTTATTTTCTGTCATTTTATTTATCGCAATTTATTTTACGCACTTTAATTTTTGTCATTTATTTTTAAGCTTAAAATCGACAAACCGGTCATTAAACGGTAAAACCCCCATTTTATAATAATACTACTACTTATTTATATATATATTTTTACAAATAAACTTAATAATATAGCGTTAACTTCACCAGCTCCCTGTGGAACGAACCGGACTTACTAAAAACTACACTACTCTACGATTAGGTACACTGCCTATAGTGTTGTAGCAAGGTTTAGGTATATCCCATCCGTAAATTAATAAAACTTGTGTCATATTTTGTAGTATTTTGTATTAAAAATAATACTATTTCGTACCCTCACGCTACATCATCACTTATACTTAAGGAGATGCGCGGACAAGAAGATACGTGGACCCTTGGTCGTAAAGAACGATTTACTCTAAGTGAAAAGAATCTCAAAACGATTCCTTGTACCTCAACCTACTAATTCATAGAGATGATTTTTACGAGGATGTTGCGATTAGCCGTGAAATATTGAGAATAGAAACCCACCTAGTGCCCTTCCTACAATAGGGTGACCATTGAGTGTACCTCAGAAAACTGATTTATCGGCCCGCGATTTTGCCATGTTTAACCTTAAAAGGAACATTTTTTGAGTACAAAGACTTCCTAACAAATTTTTTTTTATAAATCTGCCACCCGAAGTGGCTCAAGCGTTTTTAACAAGGATTTTAATAGTAACCTTCATCCTTAACGGAGGGAGAGAAGAAGTGTGATCCCTACATGGTGTAGTCTAATACGGAAACCTTTAATAAAATCAACCGAGGAAGTTTTGAAAAACCTTTAAATGTTTGATGCGACAACATAAATGGAACGAAGTTCTTGGTAAATTTAGAAGTATATACAACGTGTATCATTTGCTCAAAACCATTTGACTTCAACTTAATAAAGGAGCAATTTTTAAATAATTTGGAGGTATAACTTGGAATGTACTAACCAAAATAAGTAAGGGTAAATTTATACATATATGCTTTTACAAATCGCATAAGTGACAGAAAAGTTTTTAGTACTTTCATTTGTCCATAAATCTCGTGAGGACCGCACAAATAAACGTGTAAAAATCAACGTGTGAAATTTTTTTTTTATAAACATAGTTTTTCGCATTTCAAAGGTTACGAGTTGAAAAAGATTGAGTGGAAAATCTTTGAATCATCGGTTGACATGTTACTAGGTAACGAAAACTAATGAATTAAATGTAGTTTTGATAACGTAAGTCTTTGGGCAAAAATGTTCACGTGTGAAGCCGTTAAAAAGTGAGGTACGAAGGGTAAATCGTGAGGATGAAAAGTTAATCGTTTCTTGACTTTGCAGAAAGCCAAACAGGTTATGACTAATATTAAAGTCGGAATACTGACGGTGTTAATATCACTAGATGGGAATCTCTTGAAATAAGTCAGGACTTCGAGTTATGTAAGAAAGAGCATCGTTCCAACAGGCGTAGCAAATAAGATCCTTGGGGTAACGCAATAGCCTTGAATGGTTTAAGTGTTAGTGGATGCCCTAAGGCTCTGCATGGCGTGGTAGTAAGTGCCTTCATCACTTACACACACATAAATCACTCAATTTCGACGGTTGTAAAGTCTTCATGATGACTTGGATACGAATAAGCAACGAAAAATTTTGTATAATAAGCAACGAAAGTTTTATAGAAATCGTTTTAGGTGACAATGTAAGAAAAGAAACGAAGTTCTTTGTAATCTAGGGTTATGTACAACTTGTACCATTCAAGGTAAAATATCTTTTGAACAAAAGATTTGATTTGTAAAAGTAAAATTTCATATGTATCTGTCAAAATAAGTAATTATTTACTTTATTGTATACAACGTATATGATTTCAAAAAATTCGCACGAACGGAAAATAAAATAAATTTACTTTCATAAAACTTTGAGAGGATCGCACAGTAAAATAGTGTAAGTAAAAATTTTTAGCAAACTAAATTTTCATATTTCGGAGGTTACAAGTTGGAAAAAGATCGAGTAAAAGATTTTTTGAAAATTTCGAGTGACATTTGAGCAAAAATGTTACGAGGTAATGAAAACTGTTGGATCTAAATGTGGTTGATGACTATTAGTAGTGCATAAGTCCTTCGACCAAAAATGTTTAAGTGTAAAGTTGTTGCTTATAAGTGAGATACGAAAGGGAGAGTATGAGGATGGGAATTAACTACCCATTGATTTTGGAAATCTCGAACTGATATGACTAATATCGAGGTAAGAAGGATGTTGGTGTGATTACCATCGAATAAGAATTCTTTCGGGATAAGTTAGGATTCAGAGTCGCGTAAGAATGAGCATCGAATAAGATTCTTGGGTAGTCCTTAAGATAGAATTTGAATTGTCGAAGTGACGGAATACAATTTCCTTTATGTATCGTTGTCCATTGTATCGGTTTCTTTCATGGCTAGAAAGTGAGCAGATTTGGTGAGGCGATCAACGATAACCCCGATAGTGTCATAACTGCCGACTGTTTTCGGTAGTTTCAGAATGAAATCCATCGTCATCCCTTCCCATTTCCATTGTGGAATCTCGGGTTGTTGAAGTAATCCGGATGGCTTTTGGCTCACCATTCTCGCGAGGTATAAGAATAATCTTCTTACTATAAATAACTTTCGCTTTCGTCCTTGAAAGTCAGTCCGTTCCAACTATTTCCTCAAAGCTTTCTAACTCGATGAGTATTAGGTTAATTTCAAGGTCCATTCCAACCAAATCTTATTATACTGCCGTGAAAATTTTTATCAACCTTCTCAAATAACATCTTCTTGTGCGCAGGTAACTAATCCTTTCCAACTACTACTATAAAA
>NC_092343.1:126860000-126967500 GCF_046630445.1 Rutidosis leptorrhynchoides
TCCTTTATGATGTAATATAGATAGCACTAAGAGATAAATAATTTCGGACGAGAATATTTATGAAAATATCTTCAAAAATATCGAAGATATTTATGATGATATTTTGGAATTTCTAAATTCGACGGTTGATGAAGAAAGATTTTCCGCAAGATTTTAACATGAGTACGGAGCAAGATATTCGTTGAAGGTTTCATCGGATCCAGAATTACCTGGATTCTTTGAATATATAATAGGGTCCTTGTATTTGGTCTTGGTCTCCTTCATGGTTTGTTCAATCTGTTTTTCATTACCAAATTTTCTATCGAGCGTTCCTAACACTCCCTTTTTTATCTTCAAACTTTTGGCCGTTTAGACCATCTACAATTTTTCCGTTTCCTCTGCATTTAATGCTACAATATTTGAATCGTCAGTTATCAATCCGAGGTGGTTTCAAGAGAATTGTGTTTTTAGATGATTAAACGCTGATGGTAATATGGTGGAATATAAAAGGTTCCCCGGTAACAATAAAAGAGCACACATATATATCAAGGTGTTAATAAGGTTGTTTCGAACGAAAAGTCGAAGTTGATCTGCTGGAGCTGTGACAAAATTTGCTACTTTGAAAGGAATCACCAAGTTATTTGGGGTAATAATAACACTAAAGGAATTAGCACAGATACGTGTTAAACGTTTACTCAGGTTCTGAGTGTTTTCAGATGCATAACTATATGCATAAATCTTTTCTTCCGTAGTTGAAGTGCGGTTGATTCATTCTCTGGATTGAGGTGTTTTCAAGAATCATGAAAAGTTTGTACGCAGATTGTAATCGTCAAGATACAATTGAGGTTTAAGATGAAATCAAGTGGCAAACTTGAAGAGATGTTTAGTTTCATATGTTATAATCAATATTTTAATTCATTTTAATTGTCCAATGTCATTAGTCCACAGTCGATAGTCCACAGTTAACAGTCCAATAATTCATATATAGTTTAATATATAATATTCGAATTAATTAATATGTATCGTGACCCGTGTACATGTCTCAGACTAGATCACAACTCAAAGTATATATATTATTTAAGAATCAACCTCAACCCTGTATAGCGAACTCGATCATTACAACATATAGAGTATCTATGGTTATTCCAAATAATATATATAGATGCGTCGATATAATATGTCAAAACATTGTATACGTGTCCCGACATTTAAAGTGCGTAAAATAATTAACAGAAATTAAATGAAGATAAATAAAATTGCGATAATTAAATTGCGATAAATAAATTGCGATAAATAAAATGTAATACGGAATTAACAGTTAGCTAGGAACAGTTAGCTAGGAATAGTTAGCGTGGATTCTTAACAAAATTTCTCATAATAAATTTGTTTGTTTCTAACAAATTTTATTTTGTCCAATGTTTTCTTCATTATGCAACTTGATGGATTCTGATAGGTCAAAATCCAAATATGAAATTTGAATGAAAATGGTTATTCTGTGGTGAACGAATTCGTATGTCTGTAGATGTAAGTAGGATAGTAAATGACCGTTGAATCAGATTCAAAGAATGTACAGTGTAACTTATTAATGTGGAATCTAAATATTCCTCGGGTATTACCTACCCGTTAAAATATTTTCACCATTAACAGTTTGTACAATAAAATTTTTAATTACAATCTCTATGAAAACATATATACATATATATTTTCTTCAGACGTAATCATGGGTTTAATGAGTTAATATGATATTCAACTCATTTGATTTACTCTTAGAACAAGAATATATAATCTCTAAAACATTAGAGATTACATAATCGCCATGTCGAACGAAGATAAATGATGTAGAACATTGTGTAGAACGATGATTATGCTCGAGGTACAGAATGAGATGTTGAGGCATGTGATGTTGAAACTTGGGTCGTTGGTGGTATTGTTGGTGCTGGTGATGTTGCTGGAGCTGGTACGTTTTGTACTATATTCTCCAAATTGATTATTCGAGCGCGAAGCTCATTGACTTCTTCCATTATTCCGGAATGATTGTCGGTCGGAACGAGCGGATGAACAAGGTTTAGAATTATAGATAGAATATAATCGTGTCGAGCTACCCTGGAAATGAGACTGAAAATGGTGTTTCGGATAGGTTCGCCAGTAAGTGCTTCAGGTTCTTCACCAAAAGGTGAATTCGGTTGGTGGAAAGGATCACCTTCTTCGCGTCTCTATTGATTAATTCAGCTACAAACCCATCAGATGAATTAGGGATGGCTGATTAGTTGATTCATTCTGGCGACGCTACTTCTGGAGCTGAGGTGAACATCCATGTTAGAATAGTTGTCAGATTCCGAAGAACTTGAACTTGTGGCGAGTTCCATTTCGTACGATTGAGTAAAAGATTTTTCGATAGGAAATGATTTCCGGCTATTGGATGGTATTCTAATTACATAGAATATCTATATATATATATATATATATATATATATATATATATATATATATATATATATATATATAGTACTAAAGATTTCGTAGACTACAGAGGAATTTACGGCATATGTCAGGCAAGTCTACAGTAACAGATGCGCTAAGATATGAATTATTAGATACGCTAATATATGAATTTTGTCTATACACTATCATGCAGTCAATGCAATAAGATGAGTCTAGACTAAGAAAGCAGGTAATTTCCTAAGGATGATAAGCAGGTAATTTTTGACACGAAATGATAAGCAAAACTTATGACATGCTGACACGGTCAAAGTCCAGACTCATTAATGCATCCTAACAACTATCAGTTAGACACACTAATGCAAGACCTGGTTCGCTAAGACCACCGCTCTGATACCAACTGAAAGGACCCGTACTAATCCATCCAGACGAATACATTACATTTGGTTACATCACGAGGTACTTGACCTCTATATGATACATTTTTCAAACATTGCATTAGTTTTTAAAAGACAAACTTACACTAAATCGAAAGTTGACGGCATGCATACCATTTTCTAATATATCCAGCTATAAATGACTTAATAATAATCTTAATGAACTCGATGACACGAATGCAACGTCTTTTGAAATATGTCATGAGTGACTCCAAGTAATATCTCTAATGAGCAAATGTACAGCGGAAGATTTCTTTCATACCTGAGAATAAACATGCTTTAAAGTGTCAACCAAAAGGTTGGTGAGTTCATTAGTTTAACATAAATAATCATTTCCATCATTTTAATAGACCACAAGAATTTCATTTCCAGTTCTCATATATATACGTCCCATGCATAGAGACAAAAATCATTCATCTGGTGAACACCTGGTACATCCATCGGACATGATAAAACAACATCGAAGTACTAAAGCATCCGCTACAACGGATGGGGTTTGTTAGGCCCAATAAATCTATCTTTAGGATTCACGTCAATTAGTAGACTGGTTTACAAATTCTTAGGTTACCAAGTAAAAAGGGGCATATTCGGCTTCAATCATTCAACCATATAATGTAGTTTCGATTACTTGTGTCTATTTCGTAAAACATTTATAAAAGCAGCGCATGTATTCTCAGTCCCAAAAATATATATTGCAAAAGCATTTAAAAAGGGAGCAAATGAAACTCACGATACTGTATTTTGTAGTAAAAATACATATAACGACATTTGAACAATGCAGAGTTGGCCTCGAATTTACGAACCTATATCATTTGTGTATATATTAAAACCTATAATAACAATTAAGCAAGTACATATATTAATATTAATATACTTAATAATTTGTATATGAGATTAATGAATAAATTAGTTATAATTAGTTTATATTCTTTAGTAAATATTTAATATTTATATATATGATTATATTAAAATATGTTTATCCATCATATGTAATTTAATTAATATTTTATAATAATAACATTTCATTTAAAAAAAACAATATGTAATATTAATATAGTTATGATACATGTAAAAATTTATTTTTATATAAATATCATTTGTTTTGTTAAAATTATAATAATACTAAAATAATGATAATAATAATAATTCATTGTAACTTAATCATTTTCATGATATTATTTGTATCTATATTCTTTATGTTTGTAAACATAATAATAATAATAATGTTAATAATTATAATAATGATAATAATATTATTAATAATAATGTGTTAATGATAATAGTAAAAATAATAATACTTAATACTTATAATAATAATAATAATAATAATAATAATAATAATAATAATAATAATAATAATAATAATAATAATAATAATAATAATAATAACAACAACATTAGCAATAATACTACCTTAAGAGAATTAATAAGCTTCAAAACTAAAGGAAACTGTCACTGCCTGGAATTGAACCCACTACCTCTCGTTCCACACACCTCTGCCCAAAACAACGATCCATTTGTTTCTATTTGTTTTAATTCATGGTTTAATTTATATAACAATTTCTCGTCTATTTTCATCTTCATCATAATTATCATCACTGCATTAATGATCATAACATCATATCATCCTCATCATTAAGTACATCCTAACCCATTATCATTAACATTAACAACGATTCGATTATCATCCTCATCCTCTCTACATCATCATTCTTTATATCGTTACTGTATCATATCATTATCATTTTCGTGATTCCTCGACATCATTATCATACATCATCATCTTAATATATAATCATATCGTATCATCACCGTCCATTATCATCATCATAATTGCTTATCATCATCTATAACAATTAAAGAAGGCAAGTTTGTGTTATTGCCGAAAAAAAACAGGAGAATGGAAAGAAAATAATACGTTGGGCAGGAACCAGAACTAAATGATGGTCTTGTAAATCTCGACCCATGTTTTTGTTAGCCCAAAAGAAATTTAAATGACCCAACTATTAATTAAGTGGATCCAAGTGCCTTTTAGTGGATTTGATTTGGTAATTGGTTTTGATCGATACAAGGGAAAACATGAAACAATACAGGGTCCTCATCTTCTATCAAACATCACCACGTCATTCACCAATATTAATCACACAATAGCTTGCCGACACTTTTAAAGGTATTGCTTTATATAATTAAAATAAATAATTAAGTAGGGTTGTAAGTACCATCATCTTTTTATTCGATCATTGTTCTCTTCTTATTGCTCATTATTGTTATACCATCTTTACATAAATACACACTTATAACTGCAGCAGGGTAAACTTATGGCTGTTTACATTCAATCAGAAAAATAGCAGCATGAAACAGATGAAGTGGCGAACAGTTAGATGGTTTTGAGTTTGATGGTTGGCTGGTTCGATCAGGAAGTGAAATAGAAAGAACCGCTAGCAGCAATAGTTGGAGGTGTATATCGATAATGAAGAAGGTCTAGGGTTTAATTGATAGTTAAACAGAAAAATAGGATGGCAGCAATAGTAGGTCGTGTTTTCTCGACTGCAAAATAATAGGAACTTGTGGAGGTGTTGATTGTTATGATTGGGGCTTCGACAAATATGAAAGAAACATAAAAAGGAATACATACGGTGGTTACTAATAGATATGATGGCAGTAAACAGAAGGTATGTCGATGTGTATATCAAGTATGTATGCGTATGTATATATATATATATATATATATATATATATATATATATATATATATATATATATATATATATATATAAGAGAAAAAATGATTTCCATGGTGTGAAGGTGGTTTGTAGTTGATAATGATGATGGGTTTGTAAATGGGTCTCGATTGTGATCAATGAAGGTGATGGTAGAAGGTGGTTATCAAGGTGTTAAGTGGTAGTGTTCTCGGGCTATTTTTCCAACTAGACTGTAGTAGCCGACGGCTTGAAAGAAACAGAAATTATGAAGTTGATGATGTTTGTTGTTAAGGTGGTTCGTGATCAAGGAGATGGGATGGATAATTGTGTGTTCAAGTGCATGAAGGTGTCATTGAATAATTTAACAAATGGTATTACTTATAATCAATTATCATTGTTGTGTAGTAATCAAATTTGTCGACAATGAATCCTGGCTACACAGAAAAATCAGAAGAAAGTAAAAAGAAAAAGTTGATGTGTAACTGCTTTTGTTTACATCTGTGATTGATTTCGTGATTGGTGCGATTTTTAAGATAGAAAACAAACCTCCTACAGATTGATAAGGATGTAAAACAGATTGAGTAATTATTTATTTTTATTTATGTATTTTCCGTATTTATATTTATATATACGATATTTATTTATTTATTTAACTGTATTCATATATCTCTATCTATCTATATATCCGATCTGTATATGTATTTCTCTATATATATATATATATATATATATATATATATATATATATATCTGTTTTATATATTTGTTTATGTATATCTCTAATTCATATATTTTGATATTGGTAATGTTATTAATAATCAAATATTAATACTAGTAATAAATTAATAACATCATTGATAATAATATCGAGATACAAATAATAATACTAATAGTTATATTAGTAATAATGATATCAAAATAGATAACAATAATGATACAGATATGGTAATACTAAAAAAAATACTAATCCTATTAATGATACTAATAATAATATTAATATTAATATTAATTATAATAATTAAAATTTTACTATTAATTACAATAGTAATGACATTAATAATGATAATAATAATATTACTAATGATATAACAATTTAATTATGTTAAATTTCATATGGATGTAATATTAATAATAATACTGATATTAATATTAGTATTACTATCTTTAATGGTAATAATATTAATATACCATTTATATTTTAAATTGTATCATGTAATATTTAATAATAATATGATAATCTTCATTGAATATTTATTAGTTATAACTTATATATATATATATATATATATATATATATATATATATATATATATATATATATATATATATATATATATATATATATATATATTACATTATACGAATAATAACAATCATTCATAGAAGTCATATGTATTAATATACAGATTCACTTCTCATAATTACTTAATGAATTCGTTTTTATTATTTTACATTTTTTAACTCAAATGACTAATTTATATTTTTATTAATTTAGAATATTATATATATATATATATATATATATATATATATATATATATATATATATATATATATATATATATATATATATATATATATTTATTTATTTGCAGACAACTGTTCGTGAATCGTCGGAAATAATCAAAGGTTAAATGAATTCATGTAACAGTTCAAAAATTTTGAGACTCGATATTTCAGACTTTGCTTATCGTGTCGAAATCATATAAGAATTAAGTTTAAATTTGGTCGGAAATTTCCGGGTCGTCACATTAACCATCGTTTCTCAACTTCTTACCACCCTCAAACGAGTGGTCAAGTTGAAAACACAAATCGAGGTCTTAAAAAAATTTTAGATAGAACAGTTAAGAATAATCCAAAAATCTGGAATCAAAAGTTAGATGATGCGCTTTGGGCATTTAGAACTGCATTCAAAATGCCCATTGGTACTACACCTTTCCGATTAATTTATGGTAAGGTGTGTCATCTACCCGTCGAAGTTGAACACAAGGCATATTGGGATCTAAGAGAATGTAACATCGACCTTGTGGAAGCCGGAGAAAACAGATTCTTACAACTTAATGAATTAGATTAATTAAGACTACAAGCTTATGAAAACTCTAAAACATACAAAGAGAAAACTAAGAGATGGCACGATGCATGATTAAAAGAAAGAAAAGAATTCGAACAAGGGGATAAAGTATTAGTTTTCCAATCACATTTTAAGTTTTCACCTGGGAAACTTAGATCCCGGTGGACTGGGCCATATATAATAAAACAGGTTTTTCCATCTGGATATGCAGAGTTATATAGCAAAGACGGTGGAACTTTCAAGGTGAACGGTCATCGACTCAAATTATACTTTGACGGAATCAATACTACGGAAAGAGACGAAATCACCTTCTACCCTAAGGACAAATAAATTTGGGGTAACTTTAAGGTTTTCAACTCCATTCTCGATTTTTAGGTTTATCTTTAAGAGTGGGGTTTGTTCGGTCTTTCCCTAGCAGACACTAAAGAACTAGTCTTCTCCCTCCATTCTACCTTTTTATTTTCTTTTGTTTTTATTTATTTTTTATTTTCAAAATGCGCAATCAATATGTCTACAACCATTTATTTTTGATGTGCTATAATATTTTACAGAGGGATGTGGTATTAGATATAAAGAGTAGATGCGATCAGGCGAGAAAAGAAATAAGACAAGAACTTAATGAGAAAAACTATGAAAAAGGCAAATCAAAATCAGCTAAGAAGCGGCGAGCACGTAATTTGGGCAAGTGTGTAAAATGTGGAAAACCGACTCATTACGGAAATTGCCCAAAGAACCAAACAGACTCTAATTACGAATACGTAACCTTATGCCGAGAAGGGCCTTTTAAATGTTCAGAGGATAACCTCTAAAACCAACGAGGGCACGCCTACGAAGCCATGGGGAGCGAAATGGTATGACTCTACTACGAGGCGAGTCAACGCGGTTTCACTATCTAAAATCTTTTTCTCGCAAATTGTGTGTTTGTGCATTTTTGTGTGTTTGTGTTTTGGTTTGTTTTAGTTTGTACTTGCTTGTTGTTTGTCTTTGTTAAAAAGGTCTACTATTTAAAATTGATGAACCTTGAGTTCAACCTGTTTTCATTGAAAACGATAATGTTAAGTGTTACAACTGAATTGTCGTTTTTCAAATTGAACGAAATTTCTTGTTGGATTCATAAGATATCTTTTAAATAGTAAACCACAAAAACAAAAGAAAAATTATTTCTACTAAAAATATACTTTTTTATCAATAACCGTAAAAATATATAACTTGTAAACTTTGTCGTGGGTAATGATATGTGTAACAACCGAGATTATCTCTACCTAGTTGATAGGAAACAAAGTTTTAAGTTTGAAAATTAGCTGGTTTAAAAGTATATATATAAAAAAAATAAAAAATATAGAGTGTATTTTAAGTTCATGTAATTTTTATTTTTCATGTACTTGTTTTAAAAATTTAAAATATTAATTTTCTTTTAATTTTAAAAAAAAAAATTTTGTTTTGTTTTATTTCTAAGTTGTTTTCGAAAAATATTAAAACTTTAACTTTTAATTAATTAAATTTTATAAATTGAATTTAAAAATTTATAAACGGATAAAGACTAGGTATAACAACCGAAATTTCTGAAACAACAAATATAAATTTATAAAAGATATTTTAAAAAATTTGATTACTTATAAAGTTGAAAAAAAAAGAGCTTCATACTTACGCGTAACGTGTAGAGTGCACACGGAACGCGTAGAATTAACATCTACGCGAAACGCGTAGACCTACGCGGAACGCGTACTTAGAAAAATCAGAAAACATATCTGATCGAATTCAGTTCTTCTCCTTCACACTTTATTTTTTTTTTCTCTGCTTCTGTTTGCTGTGAACGAAAGAGATAACCAAAGCCCACCAAAATCAATTCTAAAAATTAAATTAACACTCTCAATCCTCTCCAATTCTTCAATCTTTCAACATGCCTAGATTGGTAAGGGTCCTAAACCCATTATACCACTTGTTCTTCAAGTTTTTTATTATTTATTTTTCTGGCTTTAATCCAAATTTAGTGCTTGTTATTGTTAAAATTTACTTGATTATTGCTATAACTATGTTGTTAGTATGATATTAAACCCGATTACCATGAGAAATTGCTTCTTAATTGATTGTTATAAAATTAGGGTTTGTACAATTTGGGGAAAATTGATGAATTACCATTGAAGTGTATTATTTTGGTTATAATTACATGTTTTTAACTGTTTTGATAGAATTAGAACCTTTAAACATGAGTTTAATTACTTGATCTTGCGATTTTAAATTTTAGTTTATATTTGATAATTTTCATTATTGCCATGAATCAATTATGAGTTGTAATGATGCTAAGGATTATTTAGAAGCTGGAATATACGCAATGTGATTGAATTGAATTAGATATACTTAGCCCATTGTATTTTTTCACTTGTGAATTAAACTTTGCTTATGGAACTTGATTGGTGATTTTGAATTTTTTTTTTGGTTCATTTTTTGTTTGTTTTAATTTATAGAACTAAAACTTTAACTGTTGTTGAACTATTGGTTCCTGTAGTGTTGATACAAGCTTACATAATCAAAACTGAGATTAAATACATAATATGATATGTTTGATGGTTATAATTGTTATATGGTATGTTTTGATTTCAGACTACTTTGCAACATTATATGGTGATATTTGAAAACAAGCTTATATGTTGAGTATGAATTCTTTGCTGATATTAACATACCCAATTGGGACGATTTTCTTATTTTAAAATGTTATTCAGAGATTATTTAGAATGAGAGCTGTAAACCAACAACAAGAACAGGAACAAGTCACGCCCCAAATGGAACAACAACTCCAAACCCAAGACCCGAACCTGAGATTCCCTAATGATGTACCTCAACGGGGTACAAAAGGTTAAAGACTTACTTTCTCTGATCCATAGAAACACCTCTCCGGTTTACATTGTAGATTGGGCTCCCTTAGGACACCCAGTCAACTTAGATACACAAATAAGGGAGAATTTAAACCAAAGTTTCACAAACGAATTTAGGGTAACTTTGGTTTTTAATGATTTTGAGAGGTTGTTCAGTTTAAAAAGTCCTGTATATAAAGAATTATGCTTAGAATTCTATTCTACTGTTAGGATGAACCTACACCCAGAAAATATCGATGATACGAATTTTCTACAATTTAGGCTGGGTGGGGTAGATAGAAGAATGTCCCTAAGCGACGTGACTACCACATTAGGGATTTACACCATCGATGAGATGATAACTCCCGGTTTTAGGGAGTATATTTTTACTGGTGCTAGATATAAAGGTAATTATGATTCTGGGAGAGTTTAGCAATCCTTTACTCGTAGGAATACATATGAGGCCGGGCAAGAATCATATCAAAAGATTACTGACGTTCGGTTTAGAATAATTCATAAATTTATAGCGAACACAATAAACCAAAGGGCATTTGGAAATACAGATAAAATTAATTATATTGACCTTTGGTATTTAGATGTGATCAGAGATAGGGGGACTTTTGTTAGTATACCCTATGGAGTTGCCTACTTCTTGGGACATGTAGGTAAAGGTGCTAGAGGATCAAGTGACATGTGAGGGGGTCACTATATCAATTGTTTAAGAAACTGGTTCGGACTCGATCCGAGTGAATCAGTACTTACAATCATACCGGTAGATCAAGTTGTTAGAGTTCTAGGATTGGAGGTGTATAAGACGGTAAAAGCAATACAAGTGAGGGGTGGGGTACGTAGTTTAAGACGACAAGAAGTTGTTGCTCCCGCTACTATGGAGGAAGATGATGTAACTGAGCGAGAAACTAGGAGAAGACGAAGAGAGCCAGATCAGGCTAGTTCGTCTAATGTAGGTACTTCTGATTTCGTTATGTTACAAAATTCGTTTAATTCATTGAGTTTAGATGTAAGGAACTCATATGAAAATTGGGGACAGAGATCAGAAAACCAGTACACTAGTTTATCTCGGCAATTAGGGGACGTGAGGCAAACCCAACTAGATCCGGGTAAAATTTTAGAAAACATCCGATATGATCAAAGGGGTCAGGGAGCACAACTTGAGTGGGCACATCATCAGGCATATCTATACGCAGCTAACCCACAGAATTACGCACCCTCAGTCTTTCCTTCATACAACTCAGTCTTTCCTTCATGCTTATCGGCGTTTTTATGAACAACAACGCCAAAATGAACAGCGGCAGCAACAGCAACAGGAAGAGGAAAATCAAGGAGGCCCAATATGGCCGTTTTTCTAATTTTTAGTTTTAAAACAATTTATTTTTTATCTTGTGTGTAAAAAAAATTGATTTTTATGGTGTGTGTTAAGTATTTACTTTTACTTTTATTTTTTGTTTTTATATATACAAAAATTTTAAGTGTGGGGCAAAAAAAATTTTACTACTAAAGTACAACCCCATCTTTTATGTGATTAACATATTTGTTGACAGGTACTTACGATGATGAGATATTCGACATAACGAAACACGAAAGTATTATTGTGATAAAAAGGATTGGATATGTTCATACGATAACCATTTTACGATCTCCAATTTTTAACCAAGGAAGTTCTAACTACCTTTACACTTTTTGTCCCCTCAAATTTATACATTTATCTGATTTTATGTAATATTCTCGAGAACTTATAACTTGGTGGTTTTTATGAAAATTTTAAAAATTTTTAAACAAATATACCTAGTCAATTTTTAAGGTAATTATGAGCGATTAAAGTTTAGGTGTCAAAAACCGAAATTATTGTCTCCATATATTAAAAATACATAAGTTTATTTGATTAAAACATATAAAAGAAAACCAAGTGTAACAGAATTTATAAACCCATATGTTTAGAACCATTTATCACGTGTTTCTATGAAGTTTATTGCAGATATCATTGCTTTGGAATGTATAAACCTGAGTATCCCATTGATGCGAGTAATAAAGGATGAATCAAGTCCATCCTTTAAGGAAGTAAAGTCTTTCGAATGTTGTTTTACTTGGTATAGTATACTTCCTAAACTATATCATTTCATACTAATATCATATCACGATATAAAAGTACCGTGGGAAGAGAAAGTCTTGAACTTTCAAACCCGAAAATAAACTTGGTAGGGTAAATCCAAGGAGCTGTCCAGTGTAAAACCAATTACGGTATATAAGCTGGAGCAGGATCTGTCCCGCGCGATAGCTCCCCTTGAATTGAAATGTACAAATTGTCGTAAAAGACCGATAGAAATATCGCGTCAGGGGGCGCCCGGTAAAGAGTTCCATGATACTACAATCATGGGGGCGGATAGCTTGCTACTTGCCGACTGAGGCTTCGGTTTTCAGTTACCCTCAACCGGAATTTGAGGTTAAAACTGGAAAACGTGTCTAGTTTAAAAACTAGCATGACATTTTAAAAAATCAATAAACGTTTTCACAAGGTTCAATTTTCCCTAAGGATCCAAATTTTTAAACCTTAATCACGAGTTTCAACTTTGTTTCTGTTGTCAGAATTTCATTTCGTGTATTGTGCGTGTGATCCAATAAATATTGTGTAGTGTTTCCAGTGTGTTTCATAAAGCGTGTGTTTTCAATTCGTGTGGTGTGTGTGTGTGAAAAAAAAATGTGATTCATATGGAAAGTTATATTACAAACATTTCGATTTTTTTTAACCTGTATTGCTTGAGGGCAAGCAACCTTCAAGTGTGGGGTATTTTGATATTGCTCTAAACATACATATATTTCAACGTAATATCATTTATATTTCATAGGCTTTTACCGTTTACAAAGACATTCAATTGCATATTTCACGAGAAAAATGACTAAAGTAAACACGAGAGTAAAGATCGAAGAAAAGAGAATAAACGTTGATTTAAACAAAATATTTATCGAGAAAATGTTTATCCGAATTCAAGAATGAAGAAGACCGAAGAAAAAGAGTTAAAATAAATCGTCCAAGATAGTACACGTCTACAATGGGTCAACAGAGAACAAAAATTAAAAAAAACTGCTTTTTACTCTTACGCGGATCGCGTATATAGCCACGCGAAACGCGTAATGTTGTGGCCAAATTCCAGATTCCATTTAACTCCTAAGTGAAACGTGTGGATCCCTACGCGAAACGCGTAATGTTATGGCCAGTATTAGATTCCAAGTTCACGTGGGACGGTTGTTTTTAATATATATTAACCATACTGCAGAGCACGCTTAAGGGAATAATCAACTTTTTCAGAAACTTTACAGAAAACCCACCAATACAAGCACGCGTATACAATACTCACCTACCACTTCTCAACTGATTTATATTCGAGAACTGCTATAATTTGAGGAGACACATTTTACTAGAGGGAGAGATTAGTTTAAAAATATAGAGTAGTCAACATTTGAATACTCTCACTGTTTCATTTACAAATATTCCAAAGTACTCCGTATCAGTTTAATTAGTTTTTAGTACTGTTCCGTATTAATTTCAAGTTTCAAGATTTAGGATAGTTTCAATAGTAAGGGTGTATTGTTCGTGATTAAGGGTATTATTGTTCGAGTGTAAGGGTGTTGTTATTGTAATTTTCTACCATTTGAAGTTAATGAAAGTGAAGATTTTAGTAAGTTTATTCTATTAAAACTATCGTTATCAATTTTTATCTTTATTATTATGTTTTTATATTATATTTTTATGTTTACCTCAGTATAATGAGTAGCTAAGTTTCCATAGTGTTTACTTAAATGTAGAGCCCTAGTGAAATGGATCGTTATCATTTGTAAATATTAAAATGTAACTTAAGTATTTTTAACATTGAGCCTAATTAAAAGAACCATTATTATGTACTTAGATATTTAACCCTTGTCACTTAATTTATTAGATTCAAATAACGAAAGTTATTTTTATTTATATAAATTAAGCTTTAATATTAAAAGTGATTTAGACGAACTTATGAATAAGTTATTAACACTAATTTAGAAATAAAGTTCGGTGGTTTGGGTAATATCATTAGTTATACAATAGTGAAATTGTAAAAAGGGAAACCGTTATGATTTAAGGTGTTGGTGAAGGTCAAAACTAGGTTTGGTCTCAATTTAAATACTTGGGGAATAGTAAACTATCTAAATAAGATCAAATGAAAATTAGATTTAATTTAGTTAGTTGAAACTTTATATATTCGAAAGAAAATATTAAGTTGTATATTAAAACATTTTAAAAGGGTTTAAATTCAAAACAATCCATGGATCTAGAGGTGAAACATTTAAGTGAACACTCCCATTCATATATTGCAAATTATTATTATTATTTTTACGTATTATTATTCAAAAAAATTAAAATATAAATCAACCTCCTTCAGTCTTAATATGTACTGTTTTGTCAAATCGAATATAACATACGCGGATCGTGTATACTTCCACACGAAACGCGTATCTGCAAAACATACGTGGATCGCGTATATATACACGCGAAATGCGTACTTATAAATACAGTACTGTTACGAATTTTGTTTAATTCCAAGTTTTAATTAAAGTAATATTTATTATTACCTTAAAGTATTTAATTTATAATTATTTTAATTACTATAATTTCCTTTCATTCATCTTTAATTTAATTAAAACTTATTATTTAGTTAATTTAAATAATTTGTATTTTATTTTATTGGTTAAAACAAATTCCTAATCATTTAGTTTTATTGCAAGTTATTGTTTTACCATTCAGTAATACTATTGCTTTATCACAAATAGTATAATTTCATTTAGTTCACTTTTAATTTAATGATTATAAATCCTGTAATCTTGTAATTTTATTTATAAAGTAAGTTAGTTTAATTAAGTTATTTTTCATTATTGTTATATTATATAATTCCTAATCTAAAACCCCCTTTAAATTAGTTTAACTTCAAAGACTATTAAAAAACCATTAAACACTCTATCTCCCTGTGGAACGAATCGGATTTACCTATAAAACTAAACTACGCGGATAGGACTAGTTGCCTATATATGTGTGAAATCAAACCGAATTCATTAAAACACCATATATATAATAAATCAATTCGTGTAACAAAACAACTCAAATCCGTTCATAAATAAAGGTTACGATTCAGCACATTAATTTGCAAGATTGAAAGTAAGCTAGCAAACTTGAAAGTGTTCTTGATGTTTTCTTGAGTAGTTATTTTGTATGTTGATCTAGGTTACCTAGATTGAGCTAGATTATGAAGGAAATGATGAAGAACACTTAGAACACTAAGAGAGTAATTGAGAGAGAGTAATTTGATGCATAAAAATTGAAATCAAAGTGTGTTTGTGGTTGGTGAAATGAGGCGTGAAAATGGAGTCAAATATAGGCTCCATTACTTTGTTGTTTTGTTAGATATTTCATGCTAGTTGCCAAATAATGGTTCCCACATGTGTTAGGTGACTCACAAGGGCTACTAAGATCTGAATTATTATGTGTATATACTAATAGTATATACGTCTAGGAGCTGGGTATTGTACGAGTACGAATACGGGTGCATACGAGTAGAATTGTTGATGAAAATGAATGAGGATGTAATTGTAAGCATTTTTGCTAATTAGAAGTACTTTGATAAGTGTCTTGAAGTCTTTCAAAAGTGTATGAATACATATTAAAACACTACATGTATATACATTTTAACTGAGTCGTTAAGTCATCGTTAGTCGTTATATGTAGGTGTTGTTTTGAAACCTTTAAGTTAACGATCTTGTTAAATGTTGTTAACCCATTGTTTATTATATCTAATGAGATGCTAAATTATTACATTATCATGATAATATCATGTATTAATATATCTTAATATGATATATATACATTTAAATGTCGTTACAACGATAATCGTTACATATATGTCTCGTTTCGAAACCCTTAAGTTAGTAGTCTTGTTTTTACGTATGTAGTTCATTGTTAATACACTTAATGATATGTTTACTTATCATTTATCATATTTAAACATAGTGTAACATTATATTAATATGATTCATATGTATTTAGTAATACGTTGTTATAACGATAATCGTTATATATATCGTTTTGAGTTTCTTAATTCAATAAACTCGTTTTTATGTATAACACTCATTGTTAATATACTTAGTGAGATACTTACTTATCATAATCTCATGTTAACCATATATATGTCTATATATATAACATCATGTAGTTTTTACGAATTTGTAATGTTCGTGAATCGCCGGTCAATTTGGGTGGTCAATTGTCTATATGAAACCTGTTTCAATTAATCAAGTCTTAACAAGTTTGATTGCTTACCATGTTGGAAACATTTAATCATATAAATATCAATTTCATTTAATATATATATATATATATATATATATATATATATATATAAACATGGAAAAGTTCGGGTCACTACTGTACCTACCCGTTAAATAAATTTCATCCCGAAATTTTAAGCTGTTGAAGGTGTTGACGAATCTTCTGGAAATAGGTGCGGGTATTTCTTCATTATCTGATTTTCATGCTCCCAGGTGAATTCAAGTCCTCTACGAGCATTCCATCGAACCTTAACAATTGGTATATTGTTTTGCTTAAGTCTTTTAACCTCACGATCCATTATTTCGACGGGTTCTTCGATGAATTGAAATTTTTCATTGATTTGGATTTCGTCTAATGGAATAGTGAGATCTTCTTTAGCAAAACATTTCTTCAAATTCGAGACATGGAAAGTGATATGTACAGCCGCGAGTTGTTGAGGTAACTCAAGTCGGTAAGCTACTGGTCCTACACGATCAATAATCTTGAATGGTCCAATATACCTTGGATTTAATTTCCCTCATTTACCAAATCGAACAACACCTTTCCAAGGTGCAACTTTAAGCATGACCATCTCTCCAATTTCAAATTCTATATCTTTTCTTTTAATGTCAGCGTAGCTTTTTTGTCGACTTTGGGCGGTTTTCAACCGTTGTTGAATTTGGATGATCTTCTCGGTAGTTTCTTGTATTATCTCCGGACCCGTAATCTATCTATCCCCTACTTCACTCTAACAAATTAGAGACCTGCACTTTCTACCATAAAGTGCTTCAAACGGCGCCATCTCAATACTTGAATGGTAACTATTGTTGTAGGAAAATTCTGCTAACGGTAGATGTCGATCCCAACTGTTTCCAAAATCAATAACACATGCTCGTAGCATGTCTTCAAGCATCTATATCGTTCTTTCGCTCTGCCCATCAGTTTGTGGATGATAGGCAGTACTCATGTCTAAACGAGTTCCCAATGCTTGCTGTAATGTCTGCCAAAACCTTGAAACAAATCTGCAATCCCTATCAGAGATAATAGAGATTGGTATTCCATGTCTGGAGATAACTTCCTTCAAATATAATCGAGCCAACTTCTTCATTTTATCATCTTCTCTCATTGGCAGAAAGTGTGATGATTTGGTGAGACGATCGACTATTACCCAAATAGTATCATAACCACTTGCAGTCCTTGGCAATTTAGTAATGAAATCCATGGTAATGTTTTCCCATTTCCATTCTGGGATTGCAGGTTGTTGAAGTAGACCTGATGGTTTCTGATGTTCAGCTTTGACCTTAGAACACGTCAAGCATTCTCCTACATATCTTGCAATATCGGCTTTTATACCCAGCCACCAAAAGTGCTTCTTGAGATCTTTGTACATCTTTCTCGCTCCGGGATGTATTGAGTATCTAGTTTTATGTGTTTCCTTATGTACCATTTCTCTCACATCTCCAAACTTTGGTACCCAAATTCTTTCAGCCCTATACCGGGTTCCGTCTTCCCGAATATTAAGATGTTTCTTCGATCCTTTAGGTATTTCATTCTTCAAACTTCCCTCTTTTAAAACTCCCTGTTGCGCCTCCTTTATTTGAGTAGTAAGGTTAGTATGAATAATTATATTCATAGCTTTTACTCGTATAGGTTCTCTATCCTTTCTGCTCAAGGCTTCGGCTACCACATTTGCCTTCCCCGGGTGGTAACGAATCTCAAAATCGTAATCATTCAATAGTTCAATCCACCTACGCTGTCTCATGTTTAGTTGTTTCTGATTAAATATATGTTGGAGACTTTTGTGGTCAGTATATATAATACTTTTGACCCCATATAAGTAGTACCTCCAAGTCTTTAATGCAAAAACAACAGCGCCCAATTCCAAATCGTGAGTCGTATAATTTTGCTCGTGAAACTTCAATTGTCTGGATGCATAAGCAATCACTTTCGTTCGTTGCATTAATACATAGTCGAGGCCTTGCTTTGAGGCGTCACAATATATCATAAAATCATCATTCCCTTCAGGCAATGACAATATAGGTTCCGTAGTTAACTTTTTCTTCAGCAATTGAAACGCTTTCTCCTGCTCATCCTTCCATTCAAATTTCTTCCCTTTATGCGTTAATGTAGTCAAGGGTTTTGCTATTTTGGAAAAATCATGGATGAACCTTCTGTAGTAATCAGCCAGTCCTAAAAATTGGTGTATATGCTTCGGAGTTTTCGGGGTTTCCCACTTTTCAACGGTTTCAATCTTTGCTGGATCCACTTGAATACCTTCTTTGTTCACTATGTGTCTGAGGAATTGAACTTCTTCCAACCAAAATGCACACTTTGAAAACTTAGCGTACAGTTTTTCTTTTCTTAACAACTCTAGCACTTTTCTCAAATGTTCTTCGTGCTCTTGGTCATTCTTTGAGTAAATAAGCATGTCATCGATGAAAACAATGACAAACTTGTCAAGGTATGGTCCACACACTCGGTTCATGAGGTCCATGAACACAGCTGGTATGTTAGTAAACCCAAACGGCATAACCATAAACTCGTAATGATCGTAACGCGTCCTAAAAGCAGTCTTTGGAATATCATCCTCCTTTACCAGCATTTGATGATACCCAGAACGTAAATCAATCTTCGAATAAACTGACGAGCCTTGTATGTAGTGACCCGAACTTTTCCATGTTTATATATATTAATTGAGATTGATATTTACATGATTAAATGTTTCCAACATGTTAAGCAATCAAAATTGTTAAGACTTGATTAATTGAAATATGTTTCATATAGACAATTGACCACCCAAGTTGACCGGTGATTCACGAACGTTAAAACTTGTAAAAACTATATGATGACATATATATGGATATATATATAGTTAACATGATACTATGATAAGTAAACATATCATTAAGTATATTAACAATGAACTACATATGTAAAAACAAGACTACTAACTTAATGATTTTTAAACGAGACATACATGTAACGATTATCGTTGTAAAGACATTTAATGTATATATATCATATATAAGAGATATTCATACATGATAATATCATGATAATATAATAATTTAAAATCTCATTTGATATTATAAACCTTGCATTAACAACATTTAACAAGATCGTTAACCTAAAGGTTTCAAAACAACACTTACATGTAACGACTAACGATGACTTAACGACTCAGTTAAAATGTATATACATGTAGTGTTTTAATATGTATTTATACACTTTTGAAAGACTTCAATACACTTATAAAAATACTTCTACTTAACAAAAATGCTTACAATTACATCCTCGTTCAGTTTCATCAACAATTCTACTCGTATGCACCCGTATTCGTACTCGTACAATACACAGCTTTTAGATGTATGTACTATTGGTATATACACTCCAATGATCAGCACTTAGCAGCCCATGTGAGTCACCTAACACATGTGGGAACCATCATTTGGCAACTAGCATGAAATATCTCATAAAATTATAAAAATATGAGTAATCATTCATGACTTATTTACATGAAAACAAAATTACATACCCTTTATATCTAATCCATACACCAACGACCAAAAACACCTACAAATACTTTCATTCTTCAATTTTCTTCATCTAATTGATCTCTCTCAAGTTCTATCTTCAAGTTCTAAGTGTTCTTCATAAATTCTACAAGTTCTAGTTACATAAAATCAAGAATACTTTCAAGTTTGCTAGCTCACTTCCAATCTTGTAAGGTGATCATCCAACCTCAAGAAATCTTTGTTTCTTACAGTAGGTTATCATTCTAATACAAGGTAATAATCATATTCAAACTTTGGTTCAATTTCTAAAACTATAACCATCTTATTTCAAGTGATGATCTTACTTGAACTTGTTTTCGTGTCATGATTCTGCTTCAAGAACTTCGAGCCATCCAAGGATCCGTTGAAGCTAGATCCATTTTTCTCTTTTCCAATAGGTTTATCCAAGGAACTTAAGGTAGTAATGATGTTCATAACATCATTCGATTCATACATATAAAGCTATCTTATTCGAAGGTTTAAACTTGTAATCACTAGAACATAGTTTAGTTAATTCTAAACTTGTTCGCAAACAAGTTAATCCTTCTAACTTGACTTTTAAAATCAACTAAACACATGTTCTATATCTATATGATATGCTAACTTAATGATTTAAAACCTGGAAACACGAAAAACACCGTAAAACCGGATTTACGCCGTCATAGTAACACCGCGGGCTGTTTTGGGTTAGTTAATTAAAAACTATGATTTAAAAGTTGTTATTCTGAGAAAATGATTTTTATTATGAACATGAAACTATATCCAAAAAATATGGTTAAATTCAAAGTGGAAGTATGTTTTCTAAAATGGTCATCTAGACGTCTTTCTTTCGACTGAAATGACTACCTTTACAAAAATGACTTGTAACTTATTTTTCTGACTATAAACCTATACTTTTTCTGTTTAGATTCATAAAATAGAGTTCAATATGAAACCATACCAATTTGATTCACTCAAAACGGATTTAAAATGAAGAAGTTATGGGTAAAACAAGATTGGATAATTTTTCTCATTTTAGCTACGTGAAAATTGGTAACAAATCTATTCCAACCATAACTTAATCAACTTGTATTGTATATTATGTAATCTTGAGATACCATAGACACATATACAATGTTTCGACCTATCATGTCGACACATCTATATATATTTCGGAACAACCATAGACACTCTATATGTGAATGTTGGAGTTAGCTATACAGGGTTGAGGTTGATTCCAAAATATATATAGTTTGAGTTGTGATCAATACTGAGATACTTATACACTGGGTCGTGGATTGATTCAAGATAATATTTATCGATTTATTTCTGTACATCTAACTGTGGACAACTAGTTGTAGGTTACTAACGAGGACAGCTGACTTAATAAACTTAAAACATCAAAATATATTAAAAGTGTTGTAAATATATTTTGAACATACTTTGATATATATGTATATATTGTTATAGGTTCGTGAATCAACCAGTGGCCAAGTCTTACTTCCCGACGAAGTAAAAATCTGTGAAAGTGAGTTATAGTCCCACTTTTAAAATCTAATATTTTTGGGATGAGAATACATACAGGTTTTATAAATGATTTACAAAATAGACACAAGTACGTAAAACTACATTCTATGGTTGAATTATCGAAATCGAATATGCCCCTTTTTATTAAGTCTGGTAATCTAAGAATTAGGGAACAGACACCCTAATTGACGCGAATCCTAAAGATAGATCTATTGGGCCCAACAAGCCCCATCCAAAGTACCGGATGCTTTAGTACTTCGAAATTTATATCATATCCGAAGGGTGTCCCGGAATGATGGGGATATTCTTATATATGCATCTTGTTAATGTCGGTTACCAGGTGTTCACCATATGAATGATTTTTATCTCTATGTATGGGATGTGTATTGAAATATGAAATCTTGTGGTCTATTATTATGATTTGATATATATAGGTTAAACCTATAACTCACCAACATTTTTGTTGACGTTTTAAGCATGTTTATTCTCAGGTGATTATTAAGAGCTTCCGCTGTTGCATACTTAAATAAGGACGAGATTTGGAGTCCATGCTTGTATGATATTGTGTAAAAACTACATTCAAGAAACTTATTTTGTTGTAACATAATTGTATTGTAAACCATTAAGTAATGGTCGTGTGTAAACAGGATATTTTAGATTATCATTATTTGATAATCTATGTAAAGCTTTTTAAACCTTTATTGATGAAATAAAGGTTATGATTTGTTTTAAAATGAATGCAGTCTTTGAAAAACGTCTCATATAGAGGTCAAAACCTCGTAACGAAATCAATTAATATGGAACATTTTTAATCAATAAGAACGGGACATTTCAGTTGGTATCCGAGCGTTGGTCTTAGAGAACTGGAAATTTGCATTAGTGTGTCTTATCGAGTTTGTTAGGATGCATTAGTGAGTCTGGACTTCGACCGTGTTTTCTTTAAAAAATGATTGCTTAACATTTTTGTTGGAAACTATATATTTTTAACATATGAATATTATGTGACATATTAATCTCTTAACGTGTTTGATATTATGTGATAGATGTCTACCTCTAGAACAAGTCCCATTGACTCACCTAATAATAATGAAGAGTCAAATGTAAATTGGAATGATTCGTGGACTGATTCACAAGTTCCCGAAGAGGAACCGGAAGAGGAGTCGGAACCGGAAGAAGAATCGGAACCGGAAGAAGAATCGGAACCGGAAGAAGAAATAGAACCAGTGGGGGAAATAATAAAACGGTTAAGTAAAAGAGAATCCTCAACCAACCGACCAAGGTTAATTATGGTCAATGGTGTTTCCGCCAAGGAAACAAAAATATGGGGAGGATTACCAATTCTCCGATGAATCGGATTCCGACGAGAATTCCGATGATGTTATAGAAATTACCCCAACTGAATTTAAAAAGGCAAAAGAAAATAATAAGGGAAAGGGCATAAAAATAGAGAAATCTAATTCCAACCCCGATGAACTTTATATGTATCGTCAACCCCTGAAGCCCTTAAGTTGTAACAATGACCCGGGAACCTCTAAACCACCAGGTTTTTCTAAACCAATGTGGAAAACGACGGCTCGTATTAGGGGAACATCATATATCCCTAGAAACTTGGCAAAACGAACCAAAACCGAAGAAGAAGAAACAAGCGAGTCGGAATAAGATAGTTGTATTCGTGTGGTGTAATATATGTAATATAGTGTGCTTATGCTTTATGATATATGTAAAAATTGTTGTATTAATAAGTATTTTTTTTTTTATGAATCTAACTCTTGTCTATTTTACAGTATAAAATCACAAAATGGATAGATAATCCAATATTTTAAGAGACCTACCCGGAGACATGATTGATGAAATCTTGTCTAGAGTCGGTCAGAATTCTTCGGCACAACTATTTAAGGCGAGATCAGTTTGTAAGACATTCGAAGAACGTTCCAAGAATGCCTTGGTTTATAAAAGGCTTTCGTTCGAAAGATGGGGGATATCACATTGGGAAATCCATAAGTTACGATGTGTTTACTTTGACGCATATATTGCGGGGAACCCAAATGCTATTTTACACAATGGGTTAAGAAATTATTTTGACTCAATATATCCTATTATTGGACTTCGTGATTTAGAAAAAGCGGCTA
Organism: Rutidosis leptorrhynchoides; assembly: GCF_046630445.1. NCBI lineage: Eukaryota > Viridiplantae > Streptophyta > Magnoliopsida > Asterales > Asteraceae > Rutidosis > Rutidosis leptorrhynchoides. Next base: position 126,884,013 of record NC_092343.1, read on the forward strand.
ACATGCAACATAAAGAAGCATGTTATGCTTACGGATTAGTAATGTTCGCTTCTCACCAAAGTGAGAACAAGAACATCGGGCTACAACTATTAAACAAAACGTTCCCATAAGTGACGGAGTCGGTAATTGGGGTAAGAAATGAGGTTTTTAGATTATTACGGGACTGTTGGACATTACGTAACCCTCGTCCCTTTGATGATGTTACAACACGATGTCTTATCAACGACCATAACGGTTATGTTCCACAAGACCAAGGATGGGAAGTAATCCTAGTAAAACCAGAATGCATGACTTGTTTCTGGACGTATGAATTACGTGTCTTTATTGCCTTTGCTGAACGACTTGTGTACTAGCTAGAATTATCTTCACAACCATCTTGTATCAAATTTATTGTATGCTATATTTCATGCTATATGTAAAATAAGTGGTATTGTAAGTTTGTAAAATATTGTGTAAAAGTTTGAACGCGAAATATTATTATAATCAGTTTTTCATATAGAATTGTAGTAGTTGAATTGTATATTAGCTATTAAGTATGAACTTAACGGGTATGTACTACCCGAATTTAAACTTATAAAATGCTAATATGAAGAAAAATCTTTTATAAATGAGTTCATATTATGCTACGAAATACTATTAACTACTCTTAATATTCTGTATGATTAACTTGTTCCATTTGACTATTTTGAAGGAAATGGCACCGACTACTCGACACACCGTGAATATGAATGAAGAGGAATTCCGTACTTTTCTAGCTTCAAACATAGCTGCAGTACAGGCTGCGCTACATACCAACAATAACCTTGGATTTAGCAGTACATGAAATCGTGTAGGATGCACCTACAAAGAATTCACTGCCTGCAAACCTTTGGAATTTGATGGAACCGAAGGACCGATCAAATTGAAACGGTGGACCGAGAAGGTTGAATCGGTGTTTGCCATAAGTAAGTGTACTGAAGAGGACAAAGTGAAGTACGCTACGCATACCTTCACAGGTTCTGCTTTAACATGGTGGAATACCTATCTAGAGCAAGTGGGACAAGATGATGCGTACGCACTACCGTGGTCAGCATTCAAGCACTTGATGAACGAGAAGTACCGTCCCAGAACCGAGGTCAATAAGCTCAAGACAGAACTTAGAGGGTTACGAACCCAAGGATTTGATATTACCACGTACGAAAGACGATTCACAGAATTGTACCTATTGTGTCCGGGAGCCTTCGAAGATGAGGATGAGAAGATCGACGCGTTTGTGAAAGGATTACCGAAAAGAATCCAAGAAGATATAAGTTCACACGAGCCCGCCTCCATACAACAGGCATGTAGAATGGCTCACAAACTAGTGAACCAGATTGAAGAAAGAATTAAAGAACAGACTGCTGATGAGGCCAATGTGAAGCAAGTCAAAAGAAAGTGGGAGGAAAATGGTGATAAGAATCACCAATACAACAACAACAGCAATTACAACAATAATCGCAACAATTATCCCAACAATCGCAACATCAATCGCAACTACAACAAACGGCCCAACAACAACAACAACAACAACAACAACAATAGCAACTACAACAATCATCCCAACAACAATAATAACCGCAACAACAATAACAATCAGAAGCAGCTATGCCAAAGGTGTGAAAAGTATCACTCGGGGTTTTGCACCAAATTTTGCAACAAGTGTAAAAGAAATGGTCATAGCGCGGCGAAGTGTGAGGTCTACGGACCAGGGGTTAATAGAACGAAAGGAACAAATGGTGTCGGAATGAGTAATGGCGGAGCAAGTAGTGTCGGAGCAAGTTATGCCAATGTAGTTTGTTATAAATGTGGAAAACCGGGCCACATTGTTAGAAATTGCCCGAACCAGGAGAACATGAATGAACAAGGCCGCAGAAGAGTTTTCAATATTAATGCGGCAGAGGCACAGGAAGACCCGGAGCTTGTTACGGGTACGTTTCTTATTGACAATAAATCTGCTTACGTTTTATTTGATTCGGGTGCGGATAGAAGCTATATGAGTAGAGATTTTTGTGCTAAATTAAGTTGTCCATTGAACCCTTTGGATAGTAAATTTTTACTCGAATTAGCAAATGGTAAATTAATTTCAGCAGATAATATATGTCGGAATCGAGAAATTAAACTGGTTAGCGAAACATTTAAGATTGATTTGATACCAGTAGAGTTAGGGAGTTTTGATGTGATAATCGGTATGGACTGGTTGAAAGAAGTGAAAGCAGAGATCGTTTGTTACAAAAATGTAATTCGCATTATACGAGAAAAAGGAAAACACTTAATGGTGTACGGAGAAAAGGGCAACACGAAGCTACATCTTATTAGTAATTTGAAGGCACAAAAACTAATAAGAAAAGGTTGCTATGCTGTTCTAGCACACGTCGAGAAAGTACAAACTGAAGAAAAGAGCATCAATGATGTTCCCATTGCAAAAGAATTTCCCGATGTATTTTCGAAAGAATTACTGGGATTACCCCCACATCGATCCGTTGAATTTCAAATAGATCTTGTACCAGGAGCTGCACCAATAGCTCGTGCTCCTTACAGACTCGCACCCAGCGAGATGAAAGAACTGCAAAGCCAATTACAAGAACTTTTAGAGCGTGGTTTCATTCGACCAAGCACATCACCGTGGGGAGCTCCTATTTTGTTTGTCAAGAAGAAAGATGGTACATTCAGGTTGTGTATCGACTACCGAGAGTTGAACAAACTTACCATCAAGAACCGCTACCCACTACCGAGAATCGACGACTTATTTGATCAACTACAAGGCTCGTCTGTTTATTCAAAGATTGACTTACGTTCCGGGTATCATCAAATGCGGGTGAAAGAAGATGATATTCCAAAGACTGCTTTCAGAACACGTTACGGTCATTACGAGTTTATGGTCATGCCGTTTGGTTTAACTAATGCACCAACTGTGTTCATGGACCTTATGAACTGAGTGTGTGGACCATACCTTGACAAGTTTGTCATTGTTTTCATTGATGACATACTTATTTACTCAAAGAATGACCAAGAACACGGTGAACATTTGAGAAAGGTGTTAGAAGTATTGAGGAAGGAAGAATTGTACGCTAAGTTTTCAAAGTGTGCATTTTGGTTGGAAGAAGTTCAATTCCTCGGTCACATAGTGAACAAAGAAGGTATTAAGGTGGATCCGGCAAAGATAGAAACTGTTGAAAAGTGGGAAACCCCGAAAACTGCGAAACACATACGCCAGTTTTTAGGACTAGCTGGTTACTATAGAAGGTTCATCCAAGACTTTTCCAGAATAGCAAAACCCTTGACTGCATTAACGCATAAAGGGAAGAAATTTGAATGGAATGATGAACAAGAGAAAGCGTTTCAGTTATTGAAGAAAAAGCTAACTACGGAACCTATATTGTCATTTCCTGAAGGAAATGATGATTTTGTGATTTATTGTGACGCATCAAAGCAAGGTCTCGGTTGTGTATTAATGCAACGAATGAAGGTGATTGCTTATGCGTCTAGACAATTGAAGATTCACGAACAAAATTATACGACGCATAATTTGGAATTAGACGCGGTTGTTTTTGCATTAAAGACTTGGAGGCACTACTTATATGGGGTCAAAAGTATTATATATACCGACCACAAAAGTCTTCAACACATATTTAATCAGAAACAACTAAATATGAGGCAGCGTAGGTGGATTGAATTATTGAATGATTACAACTTTGAGATTCGTTACCACCCGAGGAAGGCAAATGTGGTAGCCGATGCCTTGAGCAGGAAGGACAGAGAAACCATTCGAGTAAAATCTATGAATATAATGATTCATAATAACCTTACTACTCAAATAAAGGAGGTGCAACAAGGAGTTTTAAAAGAGGGAAATTTAAAGGATGAAATACCCAAAGGATCAGAGAAGCATCTTAATATTCGGGAAGACGGAACCCGGTATAGGGCTGAAAGGATTTGGGTACCAAAATTTGGAGATATGAGAGAAATGGTACTTAGAGAAGCTCATAAAACCAGATACTCAATACATCCTGGAACGGGGAAGATGTACAAGGATCTCAAGAAACATTTTTGGTGGCCGCGTATGAAAGCCGATGTTGCTAAATACGTAGGAGAATGTTTGACGTGTTCTAAGGTCAAAGCTGAGCATCAGAAACCATCAGGTCTACTTCAACAACCCGAAATCCCGGAATGGAAATGGGAAAACATTACTATGGATTTCATCACTAAATTGCCAAGGACTGCAAGTGGTTTTGATACTATTTGGGTAATTGTTGATCGTCTCACCAAATCAGCACATTTCCTGCCAATAAGAGAAGATGATAAGATGGAGAAGTTAGCACGACTGTATTTGAAGAAAGTCGTCTCCAGACATGGAATACCAATCTCTATTATCTCTGATAGGGATGGCAGATTTATTTCAAGATTCTGGCAGACATTACAGCAAGCATTGGGAACTCGTCTAGACATGAGTACTGCCTATCACCCACAAACTGATGGGCAGAGCGAAAGGACGATACAAACGCTTGAAGACATGCTACGAGCATGTGTTATTGATTTCGGAAACAGTTGGGATCGACATCTACCGTTAGCAGAATTTTCCTACAACAACAGCTACCATTCAAGCATTGAGATGGCGCCGTTTGAAGCACTTTATGGTAGAAAGTGCAGGTCTCCGATTTGTTGGAGTGAAGTGGGGGATAGACAGATTACGGGTCCGGAGATTATACGAGAAACTACCGAGAAGATCATCCAAATTCAACAACGGTTGAAAACCGCCCAAAGTCGACAAAAGAGCTACGCTGACATTAAAAGAAAAGATTTAGAATTTGAAATTGAAGAGATGGTCATGCTTAAAGTTGCACCTTGGAAAGGCGTTGTTCGATTTGGTAAATGAGGGAAATTAAATGCAAGGTATATTGGACCATTCAAGATTATTGATCGTGTCGGACCAGTAGCTTACTAACTTGAGTTACCTCAACAATTCGTGGCTGTACATAACACTTTCCACATCTCAAATTTGAAGAAATGTTTTGCTAAAGAAGATCTCACTATTCCGTTAGATGAAATCCAAATCAACGAAAAACTTCAATTCATCGAAGAACCCGTCGAAATAATGGATCGTGAGGTTAAAAGACTTAAGCAAAACAAGATACCAATTGTTAAGGTTCGATGGAATGCTCGTAGAGGACCCGAGTTCACCTGGGAGCATGAAGATCAGATGAAGAAGAAATATCCGCATCTATTTCCAGAAGATTCGTCAACACCTTCAACAGCTTAAAATTTCGGGACAAAATTTATTTAACGGGTAGGTACTATAGTGACCCGAACTTTTCCATGTTTATATATATTAATTGAGATTGATATTTACATGATTAAATGTTTCCAACATATTAAGCAATCAAACTTGTTAAGACTTGATTAATTGAAATATGTTTCATATAGACAATTGACCACCCAAGTTGACCGGTGATTCACGAACGTTAAAACTTGTTAAAACTATATGATGACATATATATGGATATATATATAGTTAACATGATGCTATGATAAGTAAACATATCATTAAGTATATTAACAATGAACTACATATGTAAAAACAAGACTACTAACTTAATGATTTTTAAACGAGACATATATGTAACGATTATCGTTGTAAAGACATTTAATGTATATATATATCATATTAAGAGATATTCATACATGATAATATCATGATAATATAATAATTTAAAATATCATTTGATATTATAAACATTGGGTTAACAACATTTAACAAGATCGTTAACCTAAAGGTTTCAAAACAACACTTACATGTAACGACTAACGATGACTTAATGACTCAGTTAAAATGTATATACATGTAGTGTTTTAATATGTATTTATACACTTTTGAAAGACTTCAATACACTTATCAAAATACTTCTACTTAACAAAAATGCTTACAATTACATCCTCGTTCAGTTTCATCAACAATTCTACTCGTATGCACCCGTATTCGTACTCGTACAATACACAGCTTTTAGATGTATGTACTATTGGTATATACACTCCAATGATCAGCTCTTAGCAGCCCATGTGAGTCACCTAACACATGTGGGAACCATCATTTAGCAACTATCATGAAATATCTCATAAAATTACAAAAATATGAGTAATCATTCATGACTTATTTACATGAAAACAAAATTACATATCCTTTATATCTAATCCATACACCAACGACCAAAAACACCTAAAAACACTTTCATTCTTCAATTTTCTTCATCTAATTGATCTCTCTCAAGTTCTATCTTCAAGTTCTAAGTGTTCTTCATAAATTCTACAAGTTCTAGTTACATAAAATCAAGAATACTTTCAAGTTTGCTAGCTCACTTCTAATCTTGTAAAGTGAACATCCAACCTTAAGAAATCTTTGTTTCTTACAGTAGGTTATCATTCTAATACAAGGTAATAATCATATTCAAACATTTGTTCAATTTCTTTAACAATAACAATCTTATTTCAAGTGATAATCTTACTTGAACTTGTTTTCGTGTCATGATTCTGCTTCAAGAACTTCGAGCCATCCAAGGATCCATTGAAGCTAGATCAATTTTTCTCTTTTCCAGTAGGTTTATCCAAGGAACTTAAGGTAGTAATGATGTTCATAACATCATTCGATTCATACATATAAAGCTATCTTATTCGAAGGTTTAAACATGTAATCACTAGAACATAGTTTAGTTAATTCTAAACTTGTTCGCAAACAAAAGTTAATCCTTCTAAATTGACTTTAAAATCAACTAAACACTTGTTCTATATCTATATGATATGCTAACTTAATGATTTAAAACCTGGAAACACGAAAAACACCGTAAAACCGGATTTAAACCGTCGTAGTAACACCGCGGGCTGTTTTGGGTTAGTTAATTAAAAACTATGATAAACTTTGATTTAAAAGTTGTTATTCTGAGAAAATGATTTTTATTATGAACATGAAACTATATCCAGAAATTATGGTTAAACTCAAAGTGGAAGTATGTTTTCTAAAATGGTCATCTAGACGTCGTTCTTTCAACTGAAATGACTACCTTTACAAAAACGACTTGTAACTTATTTTTCCGACTATAAACCTATACTTTTTCTATTTAGATTCATAAAATAGAGTTCAATATGAAACCATAGCAATTTTATTCACTTAAAACGGATTTAAAATGAAGAAGTTATGGGTAAAACAAGATTGGATAATTTTTCTCATTTTAGCTACGTGAAAATGGGTAACAAATCTATTCCAACCATAACTTAATCAACTTGTATTGTATATTATGTAATCTTGAGATACCATAGACACGTATACAATGTTTCGACCTATCATGTCGACACATCTATATATATTTCGGAACAACCATAGACACTCTATATGTGAATGTTGGAGTTAGCTATACAGGGTTGAGGTTGATTCCAAAATATATATAGTTTGAGTTGTGATCAATACTGAGATACGTATACACTGGGTCGTGGATTGATTCAAGATAATATTTATCGATTTATTTCTGTACATCTAACTGTGAACAACTAGTTGTAGGTTACTAACGAGGACAACTGACTTAATAAACTTAAAACATCAAAATATATTAAAAGTGCTGTAAATATATTTTGAACATACTTTGATATATATGTATATATTGTTATAGGTTCGTGAATCAACCAGTGGCCAAGTCTTACTTCCCGACGAAGTAAAAATCTTTGAAAGTGAGTTATAGTCCCACTTTTAAAATCTAATATTTTTGGAATGAGAATACATGCAGGTTTTATAAATGATTTACAAAATAGACACAAGTACGTGAAACTACATTCTATGGTTGAATTATCGAAATCGAATATGCCCCTTTTTATTAAGTCTGGTAATCTAAGAATTAGGGAACAGACACCCTAATTGACACGAATCCTAAAGATAGATCTATTGGGCCCAGCAAGCCCCATCCAAAGTACCGGATGCTTTAGTACTTCGAAATTTATATCATATCCGAAGGGTGTCCCGGAATGATGGGGATATTCTTATATATGCATCTTGTTAATGTCGGTTACCAGGTGTTCACCATATGAATGATTTTTATCTCTATGTATGGGATGTGTATTGAAATATGAAATCTTGTGGTCTATTATTATGATTTGATATATATAGGTTAAACCTATAACTCACCAACATTTTTGTTGACGTTTTAAGCATGTTTATTCTCAGGTGATTATTAAGAGCTTCCGCTGTCGCATACTTAAATAAGGACGAGATTTGGTGTCCATGCTTGTATGATATTGTGTAAAAACTGCATTTAAGAAACTTATTTTGTTGTAACATATTTGTATTGTAAACCATTATGTAATGGTCGTATGTAAATAGGATATTTTAGATTATCATTATTTGATAATCTACGTAAAGTTTTTAAACCTTTATTGATGAAATAAAGGTTATGGTTTGTTTTAAAATGAATGAAGTCTTTGAAAAACGTCTCATATAGAGGTCAAAACCTCGCAACGAAATCAATTAATATGGAACGGTTTTAATCAATAAGAACGGGACATTTCATTGTAGCTGATCAAATAAGTCATCGATTCTCGGTAGTGGGTAGCTGTTCTTGATGGTAAGTTTGTTCAAATCTCGTTAGTCGATATACAACCTAAATGTACCATCCTTCTTCTTGACAAACAAAACAGGAGCTCCCCACGGTGATGTGCTTGGTCGAATGAAACCACGCTCTAAAAGTTCATGTAACTGACTTTGTAATTCTTTCATTTCGCTGGTTGCGAGTCTGTATGGAGCACGAGCTATTGGTGCAGCTCCTGGTACAAGGTCTATTTTAAATTCAACGGATCGATGTGGGGGTAATCTCGGTAATTCTTTCGGAAATAATCAGGAAATTCTTTTACGACGGGAACATCACTGATGTTCTTTTCTTCAGGTTTAACTTCCTTGATGTATGCTAGAATGACGTAACAACCTTTTCTTATTAGTTTTTACGCCTTCAAACTACTAATAAGATTTAATTTCGGGTTGTTCTTTTCTCCGTACACCATTAAAGGTTTTCCTTTTTCATGCATAATGCGAATCGCATTTTTGTAACAAACAACCTCTGCTCTCACCTTTTTCAACCAGTCCATGCCAATTATTACATCAAAACTCCCTAACTCGACTGGTATTAAATCAATCTTAAACATTTCATCCCCCAGTTTAATTTCTCTATCCCGACATATATTATCTTCTGAAATTAATTTACCGTTTGCTAATTCGAGTAAAAATTTATTATCCAAAGGCGTCAATGGGCAACTTAATTTAGCACAAAAATCTCTACTCATATAGGTTCTATCCGCACCAGAATCAAATAAAACATAAGTAGATTTATCGTCAATAAGAAACGTACCCGTAACAAGCTCCGGGTCTTCCTGTGCTTCTGCCGCATTAATATTGAAAACTCTTCCGCGGCCTTGCCCATTAGTATTCCCCTGATTCGGGCAATTTCTAATAATGTGGCCTGGTTTTTCACATTTATAACAAACAGCGTTGGTATTACTTGCTCCGACACTATTCGTTCCGGCATTACTTGTTCCGACACTATTTGTTCCTTTAGTTCTGTTAAACTTTGGTCCGTAGACCTCACACTTTGTCGCGCTATGACCATTTCTTTCACACCTGTTGCAAAATGTCATGCAAAACCCCGGGTGATTTTATTCACACCTATGACATGGCTGTTTTTGGTTTTTGTTGCCGTTGTTGTTATTGAGGTTGTTTTTGGGATTGTTATTGTTGTTGAAACGGTTGTTGTAGTTGTTGTTGTTGTTGGGACATTTGTTGTAGTTATTGTTAGGATTTCGGTTATTGTTGCGATTGTTGTTGGGGTTGTTGGGATAGTTGTTGCGATTGTGGTTGTAATTGTTATTGTTGTTGTACTGGTGACTCTTATCACCGTTTTCCTCCCACTTCCTCTTGAGTTGTTTCGTGTTGGCTTCTTCGGTCGCCTGCTCTTTAATTCTTCCCTCAATCTGATTTATGAGTTTATGAGCCATTTAACTTGCCTTTTGTATGGAAGCGGGCTCGTGTGAACTCACATCTTCTTGAATCCATACTGGTAACCCTTTTACAAACGCGTCGATATACTCTTCTTCATCTTCGAACGCTTCCGGACACAATAGGCACAACTCTGTGAATCGTCGTTCATATGTGGTAATGTCGAACCCTTGTGTTCGTAACTCTCTAAGCTCTACCTTGAGCTTATTGACTTCGTTTCTAGGACGGTACTACTCGTTCATCAATTGCTTGAATGCTGACCACGATAGTACGTAAGCAGAATTTTGTCCTACCTGTTCAAGATAGGTGTTCCACCACGTTAACGCTGTAGTGACCCGAACTTTTCCATGTTTATATATATTAAATGAAATTGATATTTATATGATTAAGTGTTTCCAACATGTTAAGCAATCAAACTTGTTAAGACTTGATTAATTGAAATAGATTTTATATAGACAATTGACCACCCAAGTTGACCGGTGATTCACGAACGTTAAAACTTCTAAAAACTATATGATGTCATATATATGGATATATATATATATATATATATATATATATATATATATATATATATATATATATATATATATATATATATATATATATATATATATATATATATATATATATAGTTAACATGGTATTATGATAAGTAAACATATCATTAAGTATATTAATAATGAACTACATATGTAAAAACAAGACTACTAACTTAATGACTTCGAAACGAGACATATATGTAACGATTATCGTTGTAACGACATTTAATTGTATATATATCATATTAAGATATATTAATATATCATAATATCATGATAATGTAATAATTTAACATCTCATTTGATATAATAAACAATGGGTTAACAACACTTAACAGGATCGTTAACCTAAAGGCTTCAAAACAACATTTACATGTAACGACTAACGATGACTTAACGACTCAGTTAAAATGTATATATATGTAGTGTTTTAATATGTATTTATACACTTTTGAAAGACTTCAAGACACTTATCAAAATACTTCTACTTAACAAAAATTCTTACAATTACATCCTCGTTCAGTTTCATCAACAATTCTACTCGTATGCACCTGTATTCGTACTCGTACAATACACAACTTTTAGATGTATGTACTATTGGTATATACACTCCAATGATCAGCTTTTAGCAGCTCATGTGAGTTACCTAACACATGTAGGAACCATCATTTGGCAACTAGCATGAAATATCTCATAAAATTACAAAAATATTAGTAATCATTCATGACTTATTTACATGTAAATAAAATTACACATCCTTTATATCTAATCCATATACCAATGACCAAAAACACCTAAAACCACTTTTATTCATCAATTTTCTTCATCAAATTGATCTCTCTCAAGTTCTATCTTCAAGTTCTAAGTGTTCTTCATAAATTCTATAAGTTCTAGTTTCATAAAATCAAGAATACTTCCAAGTTTGCTAGCTTACTTCCAATATTGTAAAGTGATCATCCAACCTCAAGAAATCTTTCTTATTTACAGTAAGATATCTTTCTAATACAAGGTAATACTCATATTCAAACGTTGATTCAATTTTTATAACTCTAACAATCTTATTTCGAGTGGAAATCTTACTTGAACTTGTTTTCGTGTCATGATTCTGCTTCAAGAACTTTCAAGTCATCCAAGGATCCTTTGAAGCTAGATATATTTTTCTCATTTCCAGTGGGTTTATCCACAAAACCTGAGGTAGTAATGATGTTCATAACATCATTCGATTCATATATATAAAACTACATTATTCGAAGGTTTAAACTTCTAATATATTATGTAATCTTGGGATACCATAGACACGTATGCAAATGTTTTGACATATCATATCGACTCATCTATATATATTATTTGGAACAAACATAGACACTCTATATGCAGTAATGTTAGAGTTAGCTATACAGGGTTGATGTTGATTACAAAAATATATATACTTTGAGTTGTGATCTAGCCTGAGACGTGTATACACTGGGTCGTGGATTGGGTCAAGATAATATATATTAATTTATTTCTGTACATCTAACTATGGACAACTAGTTGTAGGTTACTAACGAGGACAGCTGACTAAAAATATTTAAAACATTAAAGCGTATTAAAAAATATTGTAAATATATTTTGAACATACTTTGATATATATGTACATATTTGTTATAGGTTGGTGAATCGACCAGTGGCCAAGTCTTACTTTCTGACGAAGTAAAAATCTGTGAAAGTGAGTTATAGTCCCACTTTTAAAATCTAATATTTTGGGATGAGAATACATGCAGCTTTTTAAATGTTTTACAATATAGACACAAGTACGCAAAACTACATTCTATGGTTGGATTATTAAACCGATTATCACCCTTCAAGTCTGGTAGCCTAAGAATTAGGGAAATGGCCCCTAATTGACGCGAATCCTAAAGATAGATCTATTGGGCTTAACAACCCCATTCAGGTTATGGATGGTTTAGTACTTCGAGATTATTATACAGATGAGAGGTTCTGTTTTGGGATATTCTATGCATTAAGTTAACGTCGGTTACCAGTGTTCAACATATGAATAATTTTTATCTCTATGCAGTTTGCGAAATGCCTGATAAGAGATGTGTTATAAAAATGAAATCTTGTGGTCTATTATTATGATTTATTAATATGTAGGTTAAACCTATAACTCACCAACAATTTTGTTGACGTTTTAAGTATATTTATTCTCAGGTGATTATTAAGAGCTTCCACTGTTGCATACTAAATTAAGGACAAGATTTGGAGTCCATGCTTGTATAATATTGTTTAAAAACTGCATTCGAAGACTTATGTTGATGTGTAATATTATTGTAAACCATTATGTAATGGTCGTGTGAAAAACGCTATATTTTAGATTATCATTATTTGATAATCGTCGTAATATTTTAAAGGTTATGGTTTGTTTTAAAATCGAATGCAGTCTTTGAAAAACGTCTCATATAGAGGTCAAAACCTCGCAACGAAATCAATTAATATGGAACATTTATAATCAATATGAACGGGACATTTCAAACGCAGTACCTGTGAAGGTATGCATAGCGTACTTAACTTTGTCCTCTTTAGCACACTTACTTATGGAAAACACCGATTCGACTTTCTCGGTCCACCGTTTCAATCCAATTGGTCCTTCGGTTTCATCAAATTCCAAAGGTTTGTAGGCAGTGAATTCTTTGTAGGAGCATCCTACACAATTTCTTGTGGAATTAGTTCCACTGCTAGATCCAGAGTTATTGTTATTTTGCATCGCAGCCTGTACTGCGACTATATTTGCTGCAAGGAAAACACGGAAGTCTTCCTCGCTCATGTTCAAATTCTGACGAGTCGTCGGTGCCATTACCTTCAAAAATAGCCCAAAAGAATTAAGTTAATCATATTGAATTTTAAGAGTAGTCAATAGTATTTCGTAGCATAGTATGAACTCATTTATAAAAGCTTTTTCTTCATATTAGCGTTTTATAGTTTTAATTCGGGTAGTACCTACCCGTTAAGTTCATACTTAGTAGCTAATATACAATTCAGCTACTACAATTCTATATGAAAAAACTGATTATAATAATATTTCGCGTTCAAATTTTATACAATATTTTACAAACTTACAATACCATTATTATACATATAGGATGAAATATAGCACATAATAACTTTGCTACTCGGCAGCTATAAAGGAAATTCTAGTTAATACACAAGTCGTTCAGCAAAAGAAATAAAGACACGTAATTCATAAGTGCAGAAACAAGTCATGCATTCGGGTTTTACTAGTATTATTTCCCATCCTTGATCTTGTGAAAAATAACCATTGTGACCGTTGGCTAGGCAGCATGTTGTAACGTTGTCAAAAGGACGAGGGTTTCATAATGTCCAACAGCCCCGTAATAATCTAAAAATCTTGTTTCTCACCCCAACTACTGAATCCGTCACTTGTGGGAAGGTTTTATTTAAAAGTTGTAATCCGATGTTCTTTTTCTCACTTTGGTGAGAAGCGAACATCACTAACCCGTAAGCATAACATGCTTCTTTATGTTGCATGTTAGAAGCTTTTTCTATCTCACGAAATCCTATGTTGGGATATGTTGAGTTAAAATAGGTTCTTAACCCGTATCGTAAAATTGCATTTGGGTTCCCCGCATTTAACGCTTTAAAGAAAACACGGCATAAGTTACGGTCTCCCCAATGTGATATACCCCACTTATCAAAGGAAAGCCTGTTATAAACTAAGGCATTTCTGGAAAGTCTTTCAAATGTTTGACAAGTTAATTTCGCCATAACTAATTGTGCTGATGAATTCTGACCGACTCTAGACAAGATTTCATCAATCATATCCTCCGGTAGGTCTTCTAAAATATTCGGTTGTCTACCCTTAACATCCATTTTGTGTTTTTATACTGTAAAATAGACAAGGATTAGATTCGTAAAAGATAATTAACAAACAATACAAGCAATTTTTACATAGAATATAAAAGTATAAGCACACTACAATACATATAATACAAAACATGATTACAACCCTCTAATCTGAATCACTGGTTTCTTCTTCTTCGGACTTGGTTCGTTTTCCTAATTTTCTAGGGATATATGGTGTTCCTCTAATACGAGCCGTCTTTTTCCACAATGGTTTAGAAAAACCTGGTGGTTTAGAGGTTCCCGGGTTATTGTTACAATTTAGGAAATATGGATGTTGTCGATACATATAAAGTTCATCGGAGTTGGAATCAGGTTTCTCTATTTTTTTTACCTTTTCCCTTATTATTTTCTTTTGCTTTATTAAATTGGGTCGAGGTAATTTCTATAACATCATCGGAATCCTCATCGGGATCCGATTCATCAGAAAATTGGTAATCTTCCCAATATTTTGCTTCCTTGACGGAAACACCATTGACCATTTTTAACTTTGGTCCGTTGGTTGAGGATTTTCTTTTATTTATCTGTTTTTCTGTGGTTACTAATATTTCCTCCTCCGGAATCTCTTCTTCTTCCGGTTCCTCTTCTTCTGGTTCCTCTTCTTCCGGTTCTTCACGAACTTGTGGATCTTCCCAATATATATCGACTCTTCATTATTATTAGGTGAGTCGATGGGATTTGTACTAGTGGTAGACATCTATCACACAATATCAAACACATTAAGAGGTTAATATATCATATAATATTTACATGTTAATAATATATAGTTTCCAACAAAAAGTGTTAAGCAATCTCTTTTTAAAAGAAAACACGGTCGAAGTCCAGACTCACTAATGCATCCTAACAAACTCGGTAAGATACACTAATGCAATTTTCTGGTTCTCTAATACCAATGCTCGGATACCAACTGAAATGTCCCGTTCATATAGATTATAAACGTTTCATATTAATTGATCTCTTTGCGAGGTTTTGACCTCTATATGAGATGTTTTTCAAAGACTGCAATCGTTTTTAAAACAAACCATAACCTTTATTTTATCGACAAGGTTAAAAGGACACCACCTAGATTATCAAGAAATGATAATCTAAAAATATCACACTTACACACTACCAATACATATTGGTTTTCAATATTAATATGTTACAACAAAGTAAATCTCGAATGCAGTTTTAAACAATATTATACAAGCATGCTGACACCAAATCTTGTCCATATTTTAGCATGCAACAGCGGAAGCTCTTAATAATCACCTGAGAATAAACATGTTTTAAACGTCAACAAAAATGTTGGTGAGTTATAGGTTTAACCTATATATTTATCAAATCGTAATAATAGACCACTAGATTTCATATTTCAATATACATCCCATATATAGAGATAAAAATCATTCATATGGTGAACACCTGGTAACCGACATTAACAAGATGCATATAAGAATATCCCCTATCATTTCGGAAAATCCATCGGACATGATAAAAACGAATTCGAAGTACTAAAGCATCCGGTACTTTGGATGGGGTTTGTTAGGCCCAATAGATCTATCTTTACGATTCGCGTCAATTAGTAGATCGGTTTACTAATTCTTAGTCTACCAAGCAAAAGGGGCATATTCAGCTTCGATCATTCAACCATATAATGTAGTTTCGATTACTTGTGTCTATTTCGTAAAACTTTTATAAAACTGCATGTATTCTCATCCCAAAAAATATTAGATTTTAAAAGTGGGACTATAACTCACTCACATATTTTTACTTCGTCGGGAAGTAAGACTTGACCACTGGTCGATTCACGAACCTACAACAAATATGTACATATATATCAAAGTATGTTCAAAATATATTTACAACATTTTTAATACGTTTTACTGTTTTAAGTTTATTAAGTCAGCTATCCTCGTTAGTAACCTACAACTAGTTGTCCACAGTTAGATGTACAGAAATAAATTGATATAAATTATCTTGAATCAATCCACGACCCAGTATATACATGTCTCATGCTAGATCACAACTCAAAGTATATATATATTTGGAATCAACCTCAACCCTGTATAGCTAACTCAAACATTACTGCATACAGAGTGTCTATGGTTGTTCCAAATAATATATATACATGGGTCCATATGATATGTCAAAACATTTGTATACTTGTCTATGGTATCCCAAGATTACATAATATATTAGAATACATGTATAATACAATAAAAGTTAGCTAGGATATGTTTAATATAGATTTGTTACCAATTTTTACGTAGCTACAACAAGCAAAATTATCCAATCTTGTTTTACCCATAACTTCTTCGTTTTAAATCCGTTTTGAGTGATTCAAGTTGCTATAGTTTCATATTGAACTAAAGTTTATGAATCTAAATAGAAAAAGTATAAGTTTATAGTCGGAAATACAGGTTACAAGTCAATATTATAAGAGGTAGTCATTTCAGTCGAAAGAACGACGTCTTGATGACCATTTTGAAAAACATACTTCCACTTTGAGTTTAACCATGATTTTTGGATATAGTTACATGTTCATAAGAAAAATCATTTTCTCAGAAGAACAACTTTTAAATCAAAGTTTATCATAGTTTTTAATTAACTAACCCAAAACAGCCCGCGGTGTTACTACGACGGCGTATATCAGGTTTTACGGTGTTTTTCGTGTTTTCATGTTTTAAATCATTAAGTTAACATATCATATAGATATAGAACATGTGTCTAGCTGATTTTAAAAGTTAAGTTAGAAGGATTAACTTTTGTTTGCGAACAAGTTTAGAATTAACTAAACTATGTTCTAGTGATTACAAGTTCAATCCTTCGAATAAGATAGTTTTATATATATGATTTGAATGATGTTATGAACATCTTTACTACCTCAAGTTTTTGTGGATAAACCTACTAGAAATGAGAAAAATAGATCTAGCTTCAAAGGATCCTTGGATGGCTTGAAAGTTCTTGAAGTAGAATCATGACACGAAAACAAGTTCAAGTAAGATTTCCACTTGAAATAAGATTGTTATAGTTATAGAAATTGAATCAAAGTTTGAGTATGAGTATTACCTTGAATTAGAGAGATATCTTACTGTAAATAAGAAAGATTTCTTGATGTTGGATGATTACTTAAAATGGATTTGCAAGATTGAAAGTAAGCTAGGCAAATTGAAAGTGTTCTTGATGTTTTCTTGAGTAGTTGTTTTGTATGTTGATCTAGGTTACCTAGATTGAGCTAGATTATGAAGGAAATGATGTAGAACACTTAGAACACTAAGAGAGTAATTGAGAGAGAGAGAGAGAGAGAGAGAGAGAGAGAGAGAGAGAGAGAGAGTAATTTAATGCAAAAAAATGGAAATCAAAGTGTGTTTGTGGTTGAAGAAATGAGGCGTGAAAATGGAGTCAAATATAGGCTCCATTACTTTGTTGTTTTGTTAGATATTTCATGTTAGTTGCCAAATAATGGTTCCCACATGTGTTAGGAGACTCATAAGGGCTGCTAAGAGCTGAATTATTATGTATATATACTAATAGTATATACATCTAGGAGCTGGGTATTGTACGAGTACGAATACGGGTGCATACGAGTAGAATTGTTGATGAAATGAATGAGGATGTAATTGTAAGCATTTTTGTTAAGTAGAAGTACTTTATTAAGTGTCTTGAAGTCTTTCAAAAGTGTATGAATACATATTAAAACACTACATGTATATACATTTTAACTGAGTCGTTAAGTCATCGTTAGTCGTTATATGTAAGTGTTGTTTTGAAACCTTTAAGTTAACGATCTTGTTAAATGTTGTTAACCCATTGTTTATTATATCTAATGAGATGTTAAATTATTACATTATCATGATAATATGATTTATTAATATATCTTAATATGATATATATACATTTAAATGTTGTTACAACGATAATCGTTACATATATGTCTCGTTTCGAAACCCTTAAGTTAGTAGTCTTGTTTTTAATATGATGTATTAATATATCTTAATATGATATAATCGTTACATTTAAATGTTGTTATAATGATTGGAATGATATGATGGACAAGTTTTTGTCAGAATTCTTCCCTGCTTCAAAAGCAGCAAAGTTGGAAAGTGATGTAAATCACTTCAAGCAAAAGCCTAATCAGACTCTTTATGAAGCTTGGACCCGATTCAATAAAATGCTTAGGGTATGTCCTCAACACGGGTTGAATACATTCCAAAAGGTCCAAATATTCTATAAAGGAGTCAATGTGGCTACTCGAAAAGATATTGTTGTTGCATCAGGAGGATCAATCATGAAAAAAATGCCCGAAGAAGCTCACACAATCATTGCCGATATAGCAGCACATTCTCATAATTGGCATCAAGAGATGGAGTTCTCTAGATCAACAACTGTTGCTAGTATCGAAAGCAACGATGAAATCACTGCTTTAAAAGTTCAATTGGCAAATCAAGGAAGGCAAATTGAGAAGGTGACCAAGGAAATGCATGCTATTAGGGTAGGGTGTGAATTGTGCCAAGGTCCTCACCTTACTAGAGATTGTGATCAAATAACAATGGAAGAGCAAGCGAATTTCTTAGGTTACTTGCGAAAAGGTGAAATGAATTTCAATGATTTTTCGGCGGTTGAAGCAATGAACCGGAAATATCCTCTATCAACAGCTACCAAATAGGAGGACCTTCAGGTTCAAACAATAATTAGCAATGAGGAAATCGGGTTTACCAAAATAACCGAAATTTCTCAAATCAAAATCAAAGAAATGCACCACCGGGATACAATCACCTAAACAACCGAAATCAACCTCAACGAAATTACCAAAATAATTTCCAACATAATCAACCACAACCATAACAACAAACACCTATACAACCACAACCCGAGAAGAAATCCGGTTTAGAAGATCTTTTGGGAGATTTTATGGTTAAGCACGAGAAAACTGCGGAACTTCAAACTCAGCAAATTCGAAATCAACAAGCTACGATACCAAATTTAGAAAGAGATGTTGGAAGGATATCACAGTTACTAGCAAAGAGACCACCAGGCGCTCTCCCCTCAAATACTCAAGTGAATCCCAACAACAGTCAAACAAGGAATGAGCAAGTAAATTCCATAACTACGAGAAGTGGGTTAACCGTCAACCTCGATGTTCCAAAGCCTCATGTTCCTATTTCTATTCCAAATCCAAATGAAAAAGATTCTTCCGTGGAAGAGGATAAAGTGCCAACTACAAGCGCACCTAAAACTCAACCGCCATTAAATGAATACAAACATCCAATTCCATATCCACAATGTTTGAAGAAAGATAAATTACAAGCACAGTACAACAAGTTTGCCGAAATGATTAAGAAAATTTGTATCAATGTACCACTTGTTAATGTTCTTGCGGGTATGCCAAATTATGGAAGGTTTATCAAGGATCTCATAGCCGATAAAGGTAAATATGAAGAAGTTTCAATCACATTCCTCAATGAAGAATGCTCAGCAATTTTGCAAAAGCAAAAGATGCCACCGAAACTTGGAGATCCTGGTAGTTTCATTATTCCGTGTCTGATGGGAGATTCAGTAATGTACGATGCATTAGCTGACTTAGGCGCAAGTATCAATCTTATGCCACACTCCTTGTACTTAAAACTAAACCTAGGTGATCTAAAACCAACTAGGATGTGTATACGCCTAGCCGATAGAACTTTTAACTATCCTATTGGTATTGTCGAAAACCTACCGGTTAAAGTTAGTCATTTAATCTTTCTTGCCAATTTCGTTGTCCTTGAAATGGAAGAAGATGGAAAAGTTCCCCTAATTCTAGGGAGAACTTTTCTAAATACCGCCGACGCGATTGTGCGTGTTAAAGATAAAAAACTTAGTCTAGGTGTAGGGGAAGATAGAGTTACCTTAAACATAGATAAAGCTATGAAACAACCTATCTCCTCCGATGATGAATGTTATAAGGTAGACATTGTTGATTGTTGTATTGAAGAAGAATTACAAGAATTACTAAATGTCGACACCTCGAACTTCACCCCAATGAGTGAAAGTAATGAATTTGATGTAGAACTTGAACTTGACAAATTGTTGAAAGTAGTCATCGATGAAGATTGCTGTGAGGAAGAAATTCTCAGGGAAGATGAAACTTTTGAAGAAGTTACTGATGGTAATAGGTTCCAGATAAAATCTTCCTTGGAAGAACCACTAACCTTGGAACTTAAAGAACTCCCGGAACATTTGGAGTATGCTTATCTCCAAGGTACGTCACAATTACCTGTTATAATTTCATCAAAACTCTCCGATAATGAAAAGAGTAGGTTAATGTCCGTTCTAAAAACTCACAAAAGGGCAATTGCTTGGAAAACTACCGATATTCTAGGGATTAACCCAGCTTATTGTACTCATAAGATTCTAATGGAAGAAGATACAAAGGCAACGAAGGTTAAACCCTAACATGAAAGAAGTTGTCAAGAAGGAGGTTATCAAGTTACTTGATGCCGGGTTAATATACCCTATATCTGATAGCCCATGGGTTAGTCCTGTTCAAGTAGTACCCAAGAAAGGGGGTACAACTATCATCCTTAATGATAAGAATGAACTCGTTCCTACAAGAACAGTCACTGGTTGGAGAGTCTGTATAGACTACCGTCGTTTAAACGACACCACAAGCAAAGATCATTTCCCACTTCCTTATATTGACCAAATGCTAGAACGTTTAGCGGGAGAAGAGTACTATTGTTTCCTTGATGGATTCTCCGGTTATTTTCAAATTCCCATTGATCCAAAAGACCAAGACAAGACAACTTTTACTTGTCCATTTGGTACATTCGCATACCGACGAATTTCGTTCAGGTTATGCAACGCGCCAGGCACCTTTCAAAGGTGTATGATGGCAATATTTCATGACATAATAGAAGGAAGTATGGAAGTCTTTATGGATGATTTCTCTATTTTTGGAGACTCCTTCGATTCATGCCTTTCAAACCTCGAGCGAATGTTAATTCATTGTGAGGAATCAAATCTTGTTTTAAATTGGGAAAAATGCCACTTCATGGTGAAGGAAGGCATTGTTTTAAGACACAAGATTTCTCGAGATGGAATGGAAGTAGACAAAGCTAAGATTGATGTAATCTCAAAGCTTCCTCCTCCAACTAACGTTAAAGGAATTCGTAGTTTCTTAGGTCATGCGGGATTCTATCGACGATTCATAAATGACTTTTTCAAAATCGCTCGACCCATGACTAAACTTCTTGAGAAAGATAGTACATTCGATTTCAATGATGAATGCTTACAAGCTTTCTCCATTCTAAAATATAAACTTACGAATGCACCTATCATAGTATCTCCCGATTGGTCCAAACCATTTGAACTAATGTGTGATGCTAGTGATTTCGCACTAGGAGCTGTTTTAGGACAACGCCAAGATAACAAATTTCAACCAATATATTATGCAAGTAAAACACTAACAGGAGCACAATTCAACTATACAACTATCGAAAAAGAAATCCTTGCAATTGTATTCGCTTTTGATAAATTTAGATAATATCTTGAGTTATCCAAAACGATTGTTTTTACCGATCATTCAGCCCTAAAGTACTTGTTCAAGAAACAAGATGCAAAACCTAGATTGATACTTTAGATTCTTCTCTTACAAGAATTTGATATAGAAATCAAGGATAAAAAGGGTGCTGAAAATCTCGCTGGTGATCACTTGTCTCGTCTTGAGAATCCGGACCTAGAAAAACTAGATGAGTCAGTTATTCATGACACTTTTCCCGATAAGTTTCTAATGAGAATAGAAACCGAATTTGAAGTTCCATGGTTTGCGGATTTTGTAAACTATCTCGCTGCAGGAGTATTAATTAAAAACTAAACGAACCAGCAAAAGAAGAAATTCTTTGCTGATTTAAGGTTTTACTTCTGGGAAAACCATAATCTTTTTCGAATAGGAGCGGATCAAGTTATCCGCCGATGCATATATGGTAAAGAAGCTCAATAAATATTGGAGCACTGCCATCAAGGCCCAACGAGTGGTCATTTTGGACCTAGCTATACAGCTAAGAAGGTCTTTGACTCAGGTTTTTACTGGCCATCCATTTTCAAAGATGCACACCACATGGTTAAAACATGTGATGCATGTCAAAGATCCAGTAACATCTCAAAAAGGGATGAAATGCCACAAAAAGGCATTCTTGTATGTGAAGTATTTGACATTTGGGGTATTGACTTCATGGGTCCATTTCCCGTATCGAATAAATGCAAATACATTCTTGTGGCAGTTGACTACATTTCTAAATGGGCCGAAGCAAAAGCTTTACCCACAAATGATGCCCGTGTTGTTGTGAACTTCCTAAAAAACCTATTTTCACGTTTTGGGATTCCAAAAGCATTAATCAGTGATCGTGGAACTCATTTTACAAATCAATTACTCGAGAAAGTACTTAAAAAGTACGGAGTTAACTGAAAGGACCCATCCTAATCCATCTGGACGAATACATTACATTTGGTTACATCGCGAGGTACTTGACCTCTATATGATACATTTTTCAAACATTGCATTCGTTTTTAAAAGACAAACTTTCACTACATCAAAAGTTGACGGAATGCATACCATTTTCTAATATATCCAGCTATAAATGACTTAATAATAATCTTGATGAACTCGACGAGTTGAATGCAACGTCTTTTGAAATATGTCATGAGTGACTCCAAGTAATATCTCTAATGAGCAAATGCACAGCGGAAGATTTCTTTCATACCTGAGAATAAACATGCTTTAAAGTGTCAACCAAAAGGTTGGTGAATTCATTAGTTTAACATAAATAATCATTTCCATCATTTTAATAGACCACAAGAATTTCATTTCCAGTTCTCATAAATATACGTCCCATGCATAGAGACAAAAATAATTCATATGGTGAACACCTGGTAACCGACATTAACAAGATGCATATAAGAATAACCCCTATCATTCCGGGACATCCATCGGACATGATAAAACAACATAGAAGTACTAACGCATCCGCTACAACGGATGGGGTTTGTTAGGCCCAATAAATCTATCTTTAGGATTCGTGTCAATTAGTAGACTGGTTTACTAATTCTTAGGTTACCAACTAAAAAGGGGCATATTCGGCTTCGATCATTCAACCATATAATGTATTTTTGATTACTTGTGTCTATTTCGTAAAACATTTATAAAAGCAGCGCATGTATTCTCAGTCCCAAAAATATATATTGCAAAAGCATTTAAAAAGGGAGCAAATGAAACTCACGATACTGTATTTTGTAGTAAAAATACATATGACGACATTTAAACAATGCAGGGTTGGCCTCGGATTCACAAACCTATATCATTTGTGTATATATTAAAACCTATAATAACAATTAAGCAAGTACATATATTAATCTTAATATACTTAATAATTTGTATATGAAATTAATGAATAAATTAGTTATAATTAGTTTATATTCTTTAGATAAATATTTAATATTTATATATATGATTATATTAAAATATGTTTATCCATCATATGTAATTTAATTAATATTTTATAATAATAACATTTCATTTAAAAAAACAATATGTAATATTAATATAGTTACGATACATGTAAATATATATTTTTATATAAATATCATTTGTTTTATTAAAATTATAATAAAACTAAAATAATGATAATAATAATAATTCATTGTAACTTAATCATTTTCATGATATTATTTGTATCTATATTTTTTATGTTTGTAAACAAAATAATAATAATAATAATAATGTTAATAATTATAATATTGATAATAATATTATTAATAATAATGTGTTAATGATAATAGTAAAAATAATACTTAATAATAATAATAATAATAATAATAATAATAATAATAATAATAATAATAATAATAATAATAATAATAATAATAATAATAATAATAATAATAATAATAATAATAATAATAATAATAATAATAATAATAATACTACCTTAAGAGAATTAATAAGCTTCAAAAATAAAGGAAACTGTCACTGCCTGGAATTGAACCCACGACCTCTCGTTCCACACACCTCTGCCCAAACCAACGATCCATTTGTTTCTATCTGTTTTAATTCACGGTTTAATTTATATAACAATTTCTCGTCTGTTTTCATCTTCATCATAATCATAATTATCATCACTGCATTCATGATCATAACATCATATCATCCTCATCATCAAGTACATCCTAACCCATTATCATTATCATTAACAACGATTTGATTATCATACTCATCCTCTCTACATCATCATTCTTTATATCGTTACCGTATCATATCATTATCATCTTCGTGATTCCTCGACATCATTATCATACATCATCATCTTAATATATAATCATATTGTATCATCACCGTCCATTATCATCATCATAATCGCTTAACATCATCATTAAATATTAAAGAAGGTAAGTTTGTGTTATTGCCGAAAAAAAAGAAACCAGGAGAATGGAAAGAAAATAATACGTTGGGCAGGAACCAGAACTAAATGATGGTCTTGTAAATCTCGACCCATGTTTTTGTTAGCCCAAAAGAAATCTAAATGACCCAACTATTAATTGAGTGTATCCAAGAGCCTTTTAGTGGATTTGATTTGGTAATTGGTTTTGATCGATACAAGGGAAAACAGGAAACAATTCGAGGTCCTCATCTTCTATCAAACATCACCACATCATTCACCAATATTAATCACACAACAGCTTGCCGACACTTTTAAATGTATTGCTTTACATAATTAAAATAAATAATTAAGTAGGGTCGTAAGTACCATCATCTTTTTATTCGATCATTGTTCTCTTCTTATTGCTCATTATTGTTATACCATCTTTACATAAATACACACTTACAACTGCAGCAGGGTAAACTTTTGGCTGTTTACATTCAATCAGAAAAATAGCAGCATGAAACAGATGAAGTGGCGAACAGTTAGATGGTTTTGAGTTTGATGGTTGGCTGGTTCGATCAGGAAGTGAAACAGAAAGAACCGCTAGCAGGAATAGTTGGAGGTGTATATCGATGATGAAGAAGGTCTAGGGTTTGATTGATAGTTAAACAAAAAAATAATAGGAACTTGTGGAGGGGATGGCAGCAACAGTAGGTCATGTTTTCTCGATTGCAAAATAATAGGAACTTGTGGAGGTGATGATTGTTATGATTGGGGCTTCGACAAATATGAAAGAAACAGAAAAAGGAATACATACGGTGGTTACTAATGGATATGATGGCAGTAAACAGAAGGTATGTCGATGTGTATATCAAGTATGTATGCGTATGTATTTATATATATTAGAGAAAAAATGATTTCCATGGTGTGAAGGTGGTTTGTAGTTGATAATGATGATGGGTTTGTAAATGGGTCTCGATTGTGATCAATGAAGGTGATGGTAGAAGGTGGTTATCAAGGTGTTAAGTGGTAGTAGTTCTCGGGCTGTTTTTCCAACTAGACTGTAGTAGCCGACGGCTTGAAAGAAACAGAAATTATGAAGTTGATGATGTTTGTTGTTAAGGTGGTTCGTGATCAAGGAGATGGGATGGATAATTGTGTCTTCAAGTGCATGAATGTGTCATTGAATAATTTAACAAATGATATTACTTATAATCAATTATCATTGTTGTGTAGTGATCAAATTTGTCGACAATGAATCCTGGCTACACAGAAAAATCAGAAGAAAGTAAAAAGAAAGAAGTTGATGTGTAACTGCTTTTGTTTACATCTGTGATTGATTCCGTGATTGGTGTAATTTTTAAGATAGAAAACAAACCTCCTACAGATTGATAAGGATGTAAAACAGATTGAGTAATTATTTAATTTTATTTATGTATTTTCCGTATTTATATTTATATATATACGATATTTATTTATTTATTTACCTGTATTCATGTATCTCAGTCTATATATCCGATCTGTATATGTATATATATATATATATATATATATATATATATATATATATATATATATATATATATATATATGTATATCTCTAATTCATATATTTTGATATTGGTAATGTTATTAATAATCAAATATTAATACTAGTAATAAATTAATAACATCATTGATAATAATATAGAGATACAAATAATAATACTAATAGTTATATTAGTAATAATGATATCAAAATAGATAATAATAATAATACAGATATGGTAATACTAAAAAAAACTAATCCTATTAATGATACTAATAATAATATTAATATTAATTATAATAATTAAAATTTTACTATTAATTACAATAGTAATGACATTAATAATGATAATAATAATATTACTAATGATATAACAATTTAATTATGTTAAATTTCATATGGATGTAATATTAATAATAATAATGATATTAATATTAGTATTACTATCTTTAATGGTAATAAAAGTAATAATATTAATATACCATTTATATTTTAAATTGTATCATGTAATATTTAATAATAATATGATAATCTTCATTGAATATTTATTAGTTATAACTTTTATATATATATTACATTATACGAATAATAATAATTATTCATAGAAGTTATATGTATTAATATACAGATTCACTTCTCATAATTACTTAATGAATTCATTTTTATTATTTTACATTTTTTAACTCAAATGACTAAATTATATTTTAATTAATTCAGAATATTATATATATATATTCTTTTATTTATTTATCTATATATATATATATATATATATATATATATATATATATATATATATATATATATATATATATATATATATATATATATATATATATATATATATTTGCAGATAACTGTTCGTGAATCGTCGGAAATAGTCAAAGGTTAAATGAATTCATGTAACAGTTCAAAAATTTTGAGACTCGATATTTCAGACTTTGCTTATCGTGTCGAAATCATATAAGAATTAAGTTTAACTTTGATCAGAAATTTCCGGGTCGTCACAGTACCTACCCGTTAAAGAAATTTCGTCCCGAAATTTGATCGAAGTCGTCATGACTAACAATAAAAATGTTTTCATGACGAATATGAGTTGGTAAATAGAATTTTATCACCTTTGAGTAATATAGATAAAACAATTCAATTATTCAAAGAGTACGAGTGAAGCTATCACTTAAAGAGTGAAATGAATATTTTCATGTTCGTCTTAACCGGTGACGCAGTCACGGTTAATTTCTGGAATTCAAGGGGTTTAGAGGAAATCTCCGAAATCTAAAAGATTTGATTCTTCAGCGAATAAGGAAATTAAGATCTCTATAATTAAATACGATAATATGCCTCAATTACTCGGTCTGATATTTCCATTATAAATTAAACTTTTTCCGTTCCATTATTTTAACCATTCCTATACTTTCTTTCTTAGTTCTTACATCCAAAAGATTTTGAAAACGCTTAATCCCGTTCTAATCCTTGTACTTATCCTTACTATCGTAACAACCATTCTCCTTTTTCAACTTCCACCGGAGGAATCTGTTTCTTCTTCTTCTTCGCCCTTGGGGGGATACCATTCTTAATTATACCGTATCTTTATATTGCTATTCGTATTATTATCCACGGTTTGTAATTTCGGCGTTGTTGTTAGGTTTTATATTTTCCCTTATACTTCGAAGTCTCTGCTTCTGTCTTTCCATAATCATTGACATCCACAGTTAATACTCTCTTCAATTTACTGTGATTTATACCCCCATTGACATTTTGAAGCTTCATGCTTTTGTTTTATCTTCCCGACTTTAAATCAAGAGAATAATGGTCTAAAATTCATAGATATGAGGTTTCGAATGAACATGACTAATGTTCTAAGAGAGAGATT
Organism: Rutidosis leptorrhynchoides; assembly: GCF_046630445.1. Lineage (NCBI taxonomy): Eukaryota > Viridiplantae > Streptophyta > Magnoliopsida > Asterales > Asteraceae > Rutidosis > Rutidosis leptorrhynchoides. Next base: position 126,912,268 of record NC_092343.1, read on the forward strand.
GTAATAGCACGATCTTGATTGGTTAAATTACCAGAATTTAAGAGGAAAGAAAGAACTATCACGAAAATATGTTCATGAAATGTTTATAGATTAGATAGAATGTAAGAATCGTGTAACATGGCACATGATGACGTTATGGTCTGTGAATCATCATGTTTCATTAGAAACTCAGCATGACTTACTGTAATATAATCACGTTGATCAAGTGTCATTATATTATACTAACTCATGCTTTAGTTCCCAACACTATTTCAAAATCATTCATAATTCAAACTCATGTTAAAATCTTGCGGAAAATATTTCTTCATCAACCGTCGAATTTAGAAATTCCAAAATATCATCATAAATATCTTCGATATTACTGAATATATTTTCATAAATATTCTCGTCCGAAATTATTTATCTCTTAGTGCTATCTAAAGTAGTTTCCTTTATGATGTAATATAGATAGCACTAAGAGATAAATAATTTTGGACGAGAATATTTATGAAAATATCTTCAGTAATATCGAAGATATTTATGATGATATTTTGGAATTTCTAAATTCGACGGTTGATGAAGAAATATTTTCCGCAAGATTTTAACATGAGTACGGAGCAAGATATTCGTTGAAGGTTTCATCGGATCCAGAATTACCTGGATTCTTTGAATATATAGTATGGTCCTTGTATTTGTTCTTGATCTCCTTCATGGTTTGTTCAATCTGTTTTTCAGTACCAAATTTTCTATCGAGCATTCCTAACACTCCCTTTTTTATCTTCAAACTTTTGGCCGTTTAGACCATCTACAATTTTTCTGTTTTCTCTGCATTTAATGCTACAATATTTGAATCATCAGTTATCAATCCGAGGTGGTTTCAAGAGAATTATGTTTTTAGATGATTAAACACTGATGGTAATATGGTGGAATATAAAAGGTTCCCCGTTAACAATAAAAGAGCACACATATATATCAAGGTGTTAATAAGGTTGTTTCGAACGAAAAGTTGAAGTTGATTTGCTGGAGCTGTGACAACATTTGCTACTTTGAAAGGAATCACCAAGTTATTTGGGGTAATAATAACACTAAAAGAATTAGCACAGATACGTGTTAAACGTTTACTCCGATTCCGAGTGTTTTCAGATGCATAACTATATGCATAAATCTTTTCTTCCGTAGTTGAAGTGCGGTTGATTCATTCTCTGGATTGAGGTGTTTTCAAGAATCATGAAAAATTTGTACGCAGATTGTAATCGTCAAGATACAATTGAGGTTTAAGATGAAATCAAGTGGCAAACTTGAAGAGATGTTTAGTTTCATATGTTATAATCAATATTTTAATTCATTTTAATTGTCCAATGTCATTAGTCTACAGTCGATAGTCCACAGTTAACAGTCCAATAATTCATATATAGTTTAATATATAATATTCGAATTAATTAATACGTATCGTGACACGTGTACATGTCTCAGACTCGATCACAACTCAAAGTATATATATTATTTAAGAATCAACCTCAACCCTGTATAGCGAACTCGATCATTACAACATATAGAGTGTCTATTGTTATTCCAAATAATATATATAGATGCGTCGATATGATATGTCAAAACATTGTATACGTGTCCCGACATTTAAAGTGCGTAAAATAATTAACAGAAATTAAATGACGATAAATAAAATTGCGAGAATTTAAATTTCGATAAATAAATTGCGATAATTAAATTGCGATAAATAAAATGTAATACGGAATTAACAGTTAGCTAGGAACAGTTACCTAGGAATAGTTAGCGTGGATTCTTAACAAAATTTCTCATAATAAATTTGTTTGTTTCTAACAAATATTATTTTGTCCAATGTTTTCTTCATTATGCCACTTGTTGGATTCTGATAGGTCAAAATCCAAATATGAAATTTGAATGAAAATGGTTATTCTGTGGTGAACGAATTCGTATGTCTGTGGATGTAAGTAGGATAGTAAATGATCGTTGAATCAGATTCAAAGAATGTACAGTGTAACTTATTAATGTGGAATCTAAATATTCCTCGAGTATCACCTAACCGTTAAAATATTTTCACCATTAACAGTTTGTACAATAAAACTTTTAATTACAATCTCTATGAAAACATATATACATATATATTTTCTTCAGACGTAATCATGGGTTTAATGAGTTAATATGATATTAAACTCATTTGATTTATTGTTAGAACAAGAATATATAATCTCTAAAACATTAGAGATTACATAATCGCCATGTGGAGCGAAGATAAATGATGTAGAACGTTGTGTAGAACGATGATTATGCTCGAGGTACAGAATGAGATGTTGAGGTATGTGATGTTGAAACTTGGGTTATTGGTGGTACTGTTGGTGCTGGTGATGTTGCTGGAGCTGGTACGTTTTGTACTATATTTTTCAAATTGATTATTCGAGCGCGAAGCTCATTGACTTCTACCATTATTCCGGAATGATTGTCGGTCAGAACGAGCGGATGAACAAGGTTTAGAATTGTGGATAGAATATAATCGTGTCGAGCTACCCTAGAAATGAGACTGAAAATGGTGTTTCGGATAGGTTCGCTGGTAAGTGCTTCAGGTTCTTCACCAAAAGGTGAATTCGGTTGGTGGAAAGGATCGCCTTCTTCGCATCTCCATTGATTAAGTTGGCTACGAACCCATCAGATGAATTGGGGATGGCTGATTAGTTGATTCATTCTGGCGACGATGCTTCCGGAGCTGAGGTGAACATCCATGTTGGATTAGTTGTCGGATTCCGAAGAACTTGAACAAGTGGTGAGTTCCATTTCGTACGATTAAGTAAAGGATTTTTCGATAGGTAATGATTTTCGGCTATTGGATGGTATTCTAATTACATAGAATATATATATATATATATATATATATATATATATATATATATATATATATATATATATATAGTACTAAAGATTTCGTAGACTACGGAGGAATTTAAGGCATATGTCAGGCAAGTCTACAGTAACAGATGCGCTAAGATATGAATTATCAGATACGCTAATATACTAATTTTGACTATACACTATCATGCAGTCAATGCAATAAGATGAGTCTAGAATAAGAAAGCAGATAATTTCCTAAGGATGATAAGCAGGTAATTTTTGACACGAAATGATAAGCAAAACTTTTGACATGCAGACACGGTCGAAGTCCAGACTCATTAATGCATCCTAACAACTATCAGTTAGACACACTAATGCAAGACCTGGTTCGCTAAGACCACTGCTCTGATACCAACTGAAAGGACCCGTACTAATCTATTCGGACGAATACATTACATTTGGTTACATCGCGAGGTGCTTGACCTCTTTATGATACATTTTTCAAACATTGCATTCGTTTTTAAAAGACAAACTTTCACTACATCGAAAGTTGACGGCATGCATACCATTTTATAATATATCCAGCTATAAATGACTTAATAATAATCTTGATGAACTCGACGACTCGAATGCAACGTCTTTTGAAATATGTCATGAGTGACTCCAAGTAATATTTCTAATGAGCAAATGCACAGCGGAAGATTTCTTTCATACCTGAGAATAAACATGCTTTAAAATGTCAACCAAAAGGTTGGTGAGTTCATTAGTTTAAAATAAATAATCATTTCCATCATTTTAATAGACCACAAGAATTTTATTTTCAGTTCTCATAAATATACGTCCCATGCATAGAGACAAAAATCATTCATATGTTGAACACCTGGTAACCGACATTAACAAGATGCTTATAAGAATATCCCCTATCATTCCGGGACATCCATCGGACATGATAAAACAACATCGAAGCACTAAAGCATCCGCTACAACGGATGGGGTTTGTTAGGCTCAATAAATCTATCTTTAGGATTCGCGTCAATTAGTAGACTGGTTTACTAATTCTTAGGTTAACAAGTAAAAAGGGGCATATTCGGCTTCGATCATTCAACCATATAATGTAGTTTCAATTACTTGTGTCTATTTCATAAAATATTTATAAAAGCAGCGCATGTATTCTCAGTCCCAAAAATATATATTGCAAAAGCATTTAAAAAGGGAGCAAATGAAACTCACGATACTGTATTTTGTAGTAAAAATACATATGACGACATTTGAACAATGCAGGGTTGGCCTCGAATTCACGAACCTATATCATTTGTGTATATATTAAAACCTATAATAACAATTAAGCAAGTACATATATTAATATTATTATACTTAATAATTTGTATATGAGATTAATGAATAAATTAGTTATAATTAGTTTATATTCTTTAGATAAATATTTAATATTTATATATATGATTATATTAAAATATGTTTATCCATCATATGTAATTTAATTAATATTTTATAATAATAACATTTCATTTAAAAAAAACAATATGTAATATTAATATAGTTATGATACATGTAAAAATATATTTTTATATAAATATCATTTGTTTTGTTAAAATTATAATAATACTAAAATAATGATAATAATAATAATTCATTGTAACTTAATCATTTTCATGATATTATTTGTATCTATATTCTTTATGTTTGTAAACATAATAATAATAATAATGTTAATAATTATAATAATGATAATAATATTATTAATAATAATGTGTTAATGATAATAGTAAAAATAATAATACTTAATACTTATAATAATAATAATAATAATAATAATAATAATAATAATAATAATAATAATAATAATAATAATAATAATAATAATAATAATAATAATAATAATAATAATAATAACAATAACATTAGCAATAATACTACCTTAAGAGAATTAATAAGCTTCATAAATAAAGGAAACTGTCACTGCCTGGAATTGAACCCACGACCTCGCGTTCCACACACCTCTGCCCAAACCAACGATCCATTTGTTTCTATCTGTTTTAATTCAAGGTTTAATTTATATAACAATTTCTTGTCTGTTTTCATCTTCATCATAATTTTCATCACTGCATTCATGATCATAACATCATATTATCCTCATCATTAAGTACATCCTAACCCATTATCATTATCATTAACAACGATTCGATTATCATCCTCATCCTCTCTACATCATCATTCTTTATATCGTTACCGTATCATATCATTATCATCTTCGTGATTTCTCGACATCATTATCATACATCATCATCTTAATATATAATCATATCGTATCATCACCGTCCATTATCATCATCATAATCGCTTATCATCATCATTAACAATTAAAGAAGGCAAGTTTGTGTTATTGCCGAAAAAAAAGAAACCAGGAGAATGGAAAGAAAATAATACGTTGGGCAGGAACCAGAACTAAATGATGGTCTTGTAAATCTCGACCCATGTTTTTGTTAGCCCAAAAGAAATCTAAATGACCCAACTATTAATTAAGTGGATCCAAGAGCCTTTTAGTGGATTTGATTTGGTAATTGGTTTTGATCGATACAAGGGAAAACAGGAAACAATTTGGGGTCCTCATCTTCTATCAAACATCACCACGTCATTCACCAATATTAATCACACAACAGCTTGCTGACACTTTTAAAGGTATTGCTTTATATAATTAAAATAAATAATTAAGTAGGGTCGTAAGTACCATCATCTTTTTATTCGATCATTGTTCTCTTCTTGTTGCTCATTATTGTTATACCATCTTTACATAAATACACACTTACAACTGCAGCAGGGTAAACTTTTGGCTGTTTACATTCAATTAGAAAAATAACAGCATGAAACAGATGAAGTGGCGAACAGTTAGATGGTTTTGAGTTTGATGGTTGGCTGGTTCGATCAGGAAGTGAAACAGAAAGAACCGCTAGCAGCAATAGTTGGAGGTGTATATCGATGATGAAGAATGTCTAGGGTTTGATTGATAGTTAAACAGAAAAATAGGATGGCAGCAACAGTAGGTCATGTTTTCTCGACTGCAAAATAATAGGAACTTGTGGAGGTGATGACTGTTATGATTATGGCTTCGACAAATATGAAAGAAATAGAAAAAGGAATACATACGGTGGTTACTAATGGATATGATGGCGGTAAACAAAAGGTATGTCGATGTGTATATCAAGTATGTATGCGTATGTATTTATATATATATTAGAGAAAAAATGACTTCCATGGTGTGAAGGTGGTTTGTAGTTGATAATGATGATGGGTTTGTAAATGGGTCTCGATTGTGATCAATGAAGGTGATGGTAGAAGGTGGTTATCAAGGTGTTAAGTGGTAGTGGTTCTCGGGCTGTTTTTCCAACTAGACTTTATGTAACGACCCGGGAATTTTTGACCAAATTTAAACTTGATCTATATATGATTTCGACACGATAAGCAAAGTCTGTAAAGTTGAATATCAAAAATTTAGAAGTATTTTCTTTTATGCAATTACCCTATGACTATTCCCTACGATTCTCGAACGATTGTTGTAAATAACTAAATGTGTATAAATGTGTATATGTATATGAATATATATAAACCAAAGTATATATATAATAATTTGAATTAGTATAATACCAATTAATCATTTGAATTAAATAGATAGTGTAATGTACAAAATAAATAAGATGTTATCAAATAAATATATAAATATATATATGTATACATAAGTAATATTATATATATATATTGTAATATTACGAAATTAAATGTAATTACAAGATAAAAATATATTGTTATAATTGATTTTATTATTACTAATATCAATATTGGTATTGTTAATATTAAAATATAAAAATGAAAACATGTAAATTATTATATCTTCATTACGATTAAATATTATTAGTACTAAAATATATAATACTCATTATTATATAATATATTACATCGTTAGAGTACATAATATATAAATTGTAATACCGGTATATTAACTATAAATGTTATTACAATATTGTTACTACTTTTAATAATAATATAGTGTTACTAATTATTATTATTTTATATAATATATAGATAGGAAATTTGAGATAAATAATTATTATTACTAATAACATTATTAATATTAATATAATTAGTATTATTAATAAACTTTTCATTAGTAATATTATTATAAATCCCACAAAAATTATTATTATTGAGACTTATTATTATTATTATTAATTATTAATATTATTATTATTATTATTATTAATGTAATTATTATTAATTAGTATTATTATTATCAATTATTAATATTAATTAAACTCAAAAACGATGTCAGGAAACAGCAAAATTGCTCCTATCTCTATCTACCTTAGTGCTTCTACTGCTGTAAAGTGATATGATTTTTGTTATGTATCGAAATCCAGTGATCAATTGTGACTAATCTACATCCTATAATCTATTTGTTATCGAAAATCCATCATCTGATCGTACGAGATGAATCCCTCAACCAGTTCGAGTCCTTCAGATTCCGATAACTATTCCGATAGTTATTCTGACAGTTATTCCGATATGGAAACACACTTGAGCTTCGAAAGCAGTATAACCGGAATGGATCAACCAATCGGCCATCATCAATTCATCTGATGGGTTCATAGTCTACTTAATCATTGGAGACAAGAAGAAGGTGATCCTTTTCATCAACCGAATTCACCTCTTAGTGAAGAACCTGAAGCACTTACCGGCGAATCTATTCGAAACACCATATTCACCCTCATTGCCAGGATATCCCACAATGATTATATTCTATCCACAATTCTAGATCTTATTCATTCACTCGTTCCGACCGACAATCACTCCGGAATAAAGGAAGAAGTCAACGAACTTCGCGCTCGAGTAATCAATTTGGAGAGTATGGTGCAAAATGTACCAGCTTCGGCAACATCACCAGTATCTACAGTACCATCAATAACAACATCAGTACCATCAACAATCCATGCCTCAACATCTCATTCTGTACCTCGAGTATAATCATCGTTCTACATATCTTTCTACATCAATTATCTTCGTTCTTCATGACGATTATGTAATCTCTAATGTTTTAGAGATTATGTATTCCAGTATTGACTGTAAATCAAATGAGATTTAATATCATATTAACTCATTAAATTCATGATTACATCTGAATAAAATATATATGTAACTATATTTTCATAAAGATTGTAATTAAAAATTCTTTTGTACAAACTGTTAATAGTAAAAATATTTTAAGGGTAGGTAATACCCGAGGAAATATTCAGATTTCACATTAATAAGTACACTGTACATTCTTCGAATCTGATTCAATAGTCATTTACTATCCTACTTACATTCACATATACACGTATCAGTTCACCGCAGAATAACCATTTTCGTTCAATTTCATATTTGGATTTTGTCCTATCAGAATCTAACAAGTGGCATAATGAATAAAACATCGGACAAAATAAAATTTGTTAGAAACAAACGAATTAACTAATTGAAATATTGTTAAGAATCCACGCTAAATGTTCCTAGCTAACTGGTTACATTTTCTTTATCGCAATTTAATTATTGCAATTTTATTTATTGTCATTTAATTTTTGTTATTTATTTTACGCACTTTAAATACCGGGACATGTATACAAGGTTTTGACTTATCATATCGACGCATGTATATATATCATTCGGAATAACCATAGACACTCTATATGCGGTAATGCGGGAGTTAGCTATATAGGGTTGAGGTTGATTCTACAATAATATATATACTTTGAGTTGTGATCGAGTCTGAGACATGTACACGAGTCACGATACGTATTAATTAATTCGAATATTATATATTAAATTATATATAAATTATTGAATTGCTAACTGTGGACTATCAACTGAGGACTACCAACTTTGGACAATTAAAATGAATTAAAATATTGATTATAACATATGAAACTAAATAATTCTTCAAGTTGCCACTTGATATCATCTTAAACCTCATTTGAATCTTGACGATTCCAATCCGTGTTCAAATCTTTCATGATTCTTGAAAACACCTCAATTGAGAAGATGAACCAAATTGCACTTCATCTACGGAAGAAAAGATTGATGCATATAGTTATGCACCTGGAAAACTCTCGGAAACTGAGTAAACGTTTAACACGTAGCTGTGCTAATTCCTTTAGTGTTATTATTACCCAAAATAACATTTCCATTATTGTACAAGCTAGCCAATTTTATCACAACTTCAGCAAGTCAACTTCAAGTTTTCGTTCAAAACAACCTTATTATAATCTTGATATATCTACGTGCTCTTTTATTATTACCAGGGAACCTTTTAAATTCCACCATATTACCATCAGCGTTTAATCATCTAAAAACACAATTCTTTTGAAAACCACCTCGGATTGATAACCGATGATTCAGATATGGTAGCATTAAATGCAGACGAAACAGCAAAATTGTAGATGGCCTAAATGGCCAAGAGGTTGATGATAAAGAATAGAGTGTTGGGAACGCTCGATAGAAAATTTGGTACTGAAAAACGGATTGAGCTGACCATGAAGGAAACAAAGAACAAATACAAGGACTAAACTCTATAAAATCCAGGTAAATCTGGATCCGATGAAATCTTTAGAGAATATTTTGCTCCGTACCCACGTTAAAATCTTGCGGAAAAATTTTCTTCATCAACTTTCAAACTTAGAAATTCCAAAATATCATCATAAATATCTTCGATATTTCCGAAGATATTTTCATAAATATTCTCGTCCAAAATTATATACCTCTTCGTGCTATCTGTATTCCATTTTATTGAAAACTTCTGTAAAATCTAAGTATAAATTATGAATGAATTATAGAGAAGTGTTGGAAATTAAAGCATGGGTTAGTATAATATAATGACGCCCGGCCAACGTGATTATATTACAGTAAGTCATGCTGAGTTTCTAATGGAACGTGAAAAAGGATCACAGATCATACCTTTATCATGAACCATGTTACATAACTCTTTCATTCTACTTAAACTCTGAACATATCAAGAAAATATATTCTTGATAATTCCATTCTTAGGGATTCTGGCAATTTGACAAATAAAATCGTGCTATCACGTTCCTTTCTGCTTAGAACGTTATAATCATTCGAAACTCCATACTTATGAATTCTGGACCATTATTCGCTTGAATTGAAGTCGGGAAGAGAAAACAAGAACATGGAGCTCCGAAAACATAACAAGAAATATAAAGCCGATCACAAACACAGAAATTACAAACCGTGTATATCAATATGTATAGCAAGATAAAGACACGGGAGAATTAGAAATACTATAACCCCAAGGTAATAGTAGAAGTGAATAGAATCCTCCGGTGGGAGTTGGAAAAGAATAAAGACAGATACAATAGTCAGAATAAGAACAAGGATCAGAACTGGATTAAGTATTGTTACAATTTTTAGATGTATGGATTAGGGAAGAAAGTATAGGAATGGTGAGAATAATAAAACGGAAGAGTTTAAATTTATAAGGGAAATACCAGACAGGGTTATCAAGGCAGATCTCCGCATTTAATTATAGAGATCTTAATTTCCTTATTTGCTGAAGAATCAAATCTTTTAGATTTCGAAGATTTTCTTTTAAATCCCTTGAATTCCGGAATTCAACCAAAACAATGTCAAAAGTTAAGACGCATCCTATTTTCTAAATTCAACAGTGACTATGTCAAAAGTTAAGACGAACCTTTATTTAATTCATTTCACTCTTTTGTGATAGCTTCATTCGTACACTTCGAATAATCGATTCGTTTTATCCATATTACTCAACAGTAATAAAACTCTATTTATCAACTCATATTCGTCATTAAAACATTTTTATTATTAGCCATGACGACCTCACTCAAATTTCGTGACTAAATTTCTTTAACGGGTAGGTACTGTGACGACCCGGGAATTTCCGACCAAATTTAAACTTGATCTATATATGATTTCGACATGATAAGAAAAGTCTGTAAAGTTGAATATCAAAAATTTAGAAGTATTTTCTTTTATGCAATTACCCTATGACTATTCCCGACGATTCACGAACGATTGTTGTAAATAACTAAATGTGTATAAATGTGTATATGTATATGAATATATATAAACCAAAGTATATATATAATAATTTGAATTAGTATAATACCAATTAATCATTTGAATTAAATAGATAGTGTAATGTACAAAATAAATAAGATGTTATCAAATAAATATATAAATATTTATATGTATACATAAGTAATATTATATATATATATATATATATATATATATATATATATATATATATATATATATATATATATATATATATATATATATATATATATATATATATATATATATATATATATATATATATATATATATATATATATATATATATATATATATTGTAATATTACGAAATTAAATGTAATTACAAGATAAAAATATATTGTTATAATTGCTTTTATTATTACTAATATCAATATTGGTATTGTTAATATTAAAATATAAAAATGAAAACATGTAAATTATTATGTCTTCATTACGATTAAATATTATTAGTACTAAAATATATAATACTCATTATTATATAATATATTACATAGTTAGAGTACATAATCTATAAATTGTAATACCGGTATATTAACTATAAATGTTATAACAATATTGTTACTACTTTTAATAATAATATAGTGTTACTAATTATTTTTTTATATATAATATATAGATAGGAAATTTGAGATAAATAATTATTATTACTAATAACATTATTAATATTAATATAATTAGTATTATTAACAAACTTATCATTAGTAATATTATTATAAATCCCACAAAAATTATTATTATTGAGACTTATTATTATTATTATTATTATTATTATTATTATTATTAATATTATTATTATTATTATTAATGTAATTATTATTAATTAGTATTATTATTATCAATTATTAATATTAATTAAACTCAAAAACGATGTTAGGAAACAGCAAAATCGCTCCTATCTCTATCTACCTTAGTGCTTCTACTGCTGTAAAGTGATATGATTTTTGTTATGTATCGAAATCCAGTGATCAATTGTGACAAATTCAGTTAAGCATCAATGTCACCTTTTTATTTTTTATTTTTTTTCTTTTTCTATCCTCCGAATCAATCCTGTCGACCAGTATCTCCATAAGTAATTTGATTTCATCAGGTTTGTTGAACTCATTCTATTTTCACTATCATTTTTCAATTATAACATACTACTGTGGGAATTAAATTAAACCGAAAATAAATATAAAAGGGCTCGATACCCTGTTGGTGTCAAAATTTCCTAACAGCTCCAATTCGAATTAAATCTCAAAATGTATAAATGTAGTTGTGTTAGGATTCATCCATTAAAACTTTCTGCAAAGTTTCCATCTCCAATTCTTGTTATCGTGAGATAATTTCTGAGTCAAAGTTTTCGAATGAAAAGGTCAAACGAACGGTTCATCATCAAATTCGTACTTGTTTTGATGTTTCTAATAAAATTGAGGATTTATAAAGTTTCCATGGGTGATATACTACCTAATTCATGTAGTAAGTTTTGTCTAACAACCTCTCAAAAATCAAAATCAAATTTGGAGTTTATATGTTATCGCGTTTTATGTTACAGTGGGTTTTTGTATATATATTTTTTATTTATCAATCAAGATAACAATCACAATTGAATCATTTTGTTTCAATTCCAAGTTCTAAACCAAACAAAGATGCTGTGTTGATTTATCCTAGTCGATTTCATAGTAAAGAAGAAGAAGAAGAAGAAGTCAGGATGGTGACACGGGTTAAATAAATATAAAGGCCACTTTAAAATAGAAAACGGGCAGTAGCCTGGATGGTTAAGTGTTGATTTGGTTTAGTGAAGGGTCACGGGTTCGAGTCCCATCTGCAACAATTCTTTTTACTCAAATTATAAAGGGTATACCTTGTTATTCTTTTCTACTACTATTATTATTATTATTATTATTATTATTATTATTATTATTATTATTATTATTATTATTATTATTATTATTATTACTAGTAATATGAGTATAATTAATAATAATATTATCCTTATTAATAATATAAATATTAGTAATGTATTATTAAACTTATTATTATTATCATTAGTTGTAAAATGGATAATTTTATATAAAAATACAATACAACAATAATAAAATTTACATACCACTATACTATTATTATTAGAATGATAATTACTAATATATATATATATATATATATATATATATATATATATATATATATATATATATATATATATATATATATATATATATATATATATATATATATATATATATATATATATATATATATATAAGGTATCAATTAATACATAAATATATATTGTTATCATATATAAACTATAATATATATTTTTGTAACATATTATAAAAAAATGGTAAATATTAGTTATATTTTATATAAAAACTAAATATATTAAATTAATCTAAATAACAAATGATAAAACAAGTACATTATTAATAATAATTTATATAAAACTTGCTCGATTACAATTACGTGTATTAATATATCCAAAAAAGATATAGGTTCGTGAATCCGAGGCCAACCCTGCATTGTTCAATATAGTCATATGTATTTTTACTACAAAATACATTAGGTGAGTTTCATTACTCCCTTTTTTGATATATTTTTGGGCTGAGAATACATGAGCTGTTTTATAAATGTTTTACGAAATAGGCACAAGTACTAAAACTAATTCTATGTGGGTTTAAACCAGAAATATACCCTTAGCTTGGTAACATTAAACAACTTGTCTATGTACGGTAGGCGCGAATCCTAAAGATAGATCTATTGGGCCTGACAAACCCCGTCCTGACTATGGGATGCTTTAGTACCTCGAGGTTATTTAAAACACACCTGATCTGGTGTACTTCAGAGGGTAAAACATGAACGTTATGGCTTGTTACCTGGTGCCTACAGCTTATAGAATACTTTTATACACTTGCGAGTGTACATAAACGGAAATCTTGTGGTCTATTAATATACTGAAACGATTGTTATGATAAACCTATGAACTCACCAACCTTTTGGTTGACACTTTTAAGCATGTTTATTCTCAGGTACGAATTAAGTCTTTCGCTGTGCATTTGCTCATTTTAAGGACATTACTTGGAGTCGATCATCGCAATGGAACCTAATGTTGATGACTTCGTCCAGATGGATTAGGACGGGTCTTTACAGTTGGTATCAGAGCGGTGGTCTTAGCGAACCAGGTCTTGCATTAGTGTGTCTAACTGATAGTTGTTTAGATGCATTAGTGGGTCTGAACTTCGACCGTGTCTGCATGTCAAAAGTTTTACTTATCATTTCGTGTCGAAAAATGTTTGCTTATCATCCTAAAAGTCTAGACACGTCTTACTGCCTCTATTGCATAGACAGTGTATAGATAAATTCATATCTTAGCATATATGCTAATACATATCTTAGCGTACCTGTTACTGTAAACTTTTCCTGTCGTATTCCGTAGATTCCTCCGTAACTTATGGGATTTGAGTATTATATATGCATATGTAAATTATGTATTGCAGGGTACTAATCTACATCCTATAATCTATTTGTTATCGAAAATCCATCATCTGATCGTACAAGATGAATCCCTCAACCAGTTCGAGTCCTTCAGATTCCGATAACTATTCCGATAGTTATTGTGACAGTTATTCCGATATGGAAACACACTTGAGCTCCGAAAGCAGTATAACCGGAATGGATCAACCAATTGGCCATCATCAATTCATCTGATGGGTTCATAGTCTACTTAATCATTGGAGACAAGAAGAAGGTGATCCTTTTCATCAACCGAATTCACCTCTTAGTGAAGAACCTGAAGCACTTACCGGCGAATCTATTCGAAACACCATATTCACCCTCATTGCCAGGATATCCCACAATGATTATATTCTATCCACAATTCTAGATCTTATTCATTCACTCGTTCTGACCGACAATCACTCCGGAATAAAGGAAGAAGTCAACGAACTTCGCGCTCGAGTAATCAATTTGGAGAGTATGGTGCAAAATGTACTAGCTTCAGCAACATCACCAGTATCTACAGTACCATCAATAACAACATCAGTACCATCAACAATCCATGCCTCAACATCTCATTCTGTACCTCGAGTATAATCATCGTTCTACATATCTTTCTACATCAATTATCTTCGTTCTTCATGACGATTATGTAATATCTAATGTTTTAGAGATTATGTATTCCAGTATTGACTGTAAATCAAATGAGATTTAATATCATATTAACTCATTAAATTCATGATTACATCTGAAGAAAATATATATGTAACTATATTTTCATAAAGATTGTAATTAAAAATTCTTTTGTATAAACTGTTAATAGTAAAAATATTTTAACGGGTATGTAATTCCCGAGGAAATATTCAGATTTCACATTAATAAGTACATTGTACATTCTTCGAATCTGATTCAACAATCATTTACTATCATACTTACATTCACAGATACACGTATCAGTTCACCGCAGAATAACCATTTTCGTTCAATTTCATATTTGGATTTTGTCCTATCAGAATCCAACAAGTGGCATAATGAAGAAAACATTGGACAAAATAAAATTTGTTTGAAACAAACGAATTAACTAATTGAAATATTGTTAAGAATCCACGCTAACTGTTCCTAGCTAACTGGTTACATTTTATTTATCGCAATTTAATTATCGCAATTTTATTTATCGTCATTTAATTTCTGTTATTTATTTTACGCACTTTAAATACCGGGACACGTATACAAGGTTTTGACATATCATATCGACGCATGTATATATATCATTCGGAATAACCATAGACACTCCATATGCGGTAATGCGGGAGTTAGCTATACAGGGTTGAGGTTGATTCTACAATAATATATATACTTTGAGTTGTGATCGAGTCTGAGACATGTACACGGGTCACGATACGTATTAATTAATTCGAATATTATATATTAAATTATATATAAATTATTGAATTGCTAACTGTGGACTATCAACTGAGGACTACCAACATTGGACAATTAAAATGAATTAAAATATTGATTATAACATATGAAACTAAATAATTCTTCAAGTTGCCACTTGATATCATCTTAAATCTCATTTGAATCTTGACGATTCCAATCCGTGTTCAAATCTTTCATGATTCTTGAAAACACCTCAATTGAGAAGATGAACCAATCGCACTTCATCTACGAAAGAAAAGATTGATGCATATAGTTATGCACCTGAAAAACTCTCGGAAACTGAGTAAACGTTTAACACGTAGCTGTGTTAATTCCTTTAGTGTTATTATTACCCAAAATAACATTTCCATTCTTGTACAAGCTAGCCAATTTTGTCACAACTTCAGCAAGTCAACTTCAAGCTTTCGTTCAAAACAACCTTATTATAATCTTGATATATCTACGTGCTCTTTTATTGTTACCAGGGAACCTTTTAAATTCCACCATATTACCATCAGCGTTTAATCATTTAAAAAACACAATTCTTTTGAAAACTACCTCGGATTGATAACCAACGATTCAGATATGGTAGTATTAAATGCAGACGAAACAGTAAAATTGTAGATGGCCTAAATGGCTAAGAGGTTGATGATAAAGAATGGAGTGTTGGGAACGCTCGATAGAAAATTTGGTACTGAAAAACGGATTGAGCCGGCCATGAAAGAAACAAAGAACAAATACAAGGACTAAACTCTATAAAATCCAGGTAAATCTGGATCCGATGAAATCTTTAGAGAATATTTTGCTCCGTACCCACGTTAAAATCTTGCGCTAAATTTTTCTTCATCAACTTTCAAACTTAGAAATTCCAAAATATCATCATAAATATCTTCGATATTTTCGAAGATATTTTCATAAATATTCTCGTCTGAAATTATATACCTCTTCGTGCTATCTGTATTCCATTTTATTAGAAACTTCTGTAAAATCTAAGTATAGATTATGAATGAATTATGGAGAAGTGTTGGGAATTGAAGCATGTGTTAGTATAATATAATGACGCCCTGCCAATGTGATTATATTACAGTAAGTCATGCCGAGTTTCTAATGGAACGTGAAAAAGGATCACAGATTATACCTTTATCATGAACCATGTTACATAACTCTTTCATTCTACTTAACCTCTGAACATATCAAGAAAATATATTCTTGATAGTTCCATTCTCAGGGATTCTGGTAATTTGACAAATCAAATCGTGCTATCATGTTCCTTTCTGCTTAGAACGTTATAATCATTCGAAACTCCATACTTATGAATTCTGGACCATTATTCGCTTGAATTGAAGTCGGGAAGAGAAAACAAGAACATGGAGCTCCGAAAACATAACAAGAAATATAAAGCCGATCACAAACACAGAAATTACAAACTGTGTATATCATTACGTATAGCAAGATAAAGACATGGGAGAATTAGAAATACTATAATCCCAAGGTAATAGTAGAAGTGAATAGAATCTTACGGTGGGAGTTGGAAAAGAATAAAGACAGATACGATAGTCAGAATAAGAACAAGGATCAAAACTGGATTAACTATTGTTACAATTTTTAGATGTATGGATTAGGGAAGAAAGTATTGGAATGGTGAGAATAATAAAACGAAAGAGTTTAAATTTATAAATAAAATACCAGACAGAGTCATCAAGGCAGATCTCTGCATTTAATTATAGAGATCTTAATTTTCTTATTTGCCGAAGAATCAAATCTTTTAGATTTCGAAGATTTTCTTTTAAATTCCTTGAATTCCTGAATTCAACCAAAACAACGTCAAAAGTTAAGACGCATCCTATTTTCTAAATTCAACAGTGACTATGTCAAAAGTTAAGATGAACCTTTATTTAATTCATTTCACTCTTTTGCGATAGCTTCATTCGTACGCTTCAAATAATCGAATCGTTTTATCCATATTACTCAGCAGTAATAAAACTCTATTTATCAACTCATATTTGTCATGAAAACATTTTTATTGTTAGCCATGACGACCTCACTCAAATTTCGGGACGAAATTTCTTTAACGGGTAGGTACTGTGACGACCCGGGAATTTCTGACCAAATTTAAACTTGATCTATATATGATTTTGACACGATAAGCAAAGTCTGTAAAGTTGAATATCAAAAATTTAGAAGTATTTTCTTTTATACAATTACCCTATGACTATTCCCGACAATTCACGAACGATTTTTGTAAATAACTAAATGTGTATAAATGTGTATATGTATATGAATATATATAAACCAAAGTATATATATAATAATTTGAATTAGTATAATACCAATTAATCATTTGAATTAAATAGATAGTGTAATGTAAAAAATAAATAAGATGTTATCAAATAAATATATATATATATATATATATATATATATATATATATATATATATATATATATATATATATATATATATATATATATGTATACATAAGTAATATTATATATATATATTGTAATATTATGAAATTAAATGTAATTACAAGATAAAAATATATTGTTATAATTGCTTTTATTATTACTAATATCAATATTGGTATTGTTAATATTAAAATATAAAAATGAA
Source organism: Rutidosis leptorrhynchoides (assembly GCF_046630445.1). Taxonomy (NCBI): domain Eukaryota; kingdom Viridiplantae; phylum Streptophyta; class Magnoliopsida; order Asterales; family Asteraceae; genus Rutidosis; species Rutidosis leptorrhynchoides. The sequence goes on from NC_092343.1 coordinate 126,930,758, forward strand.
AACATGTAAATTATTATATCTTCATTACGATTAAATATTATTAGTACTAAAATATATAATGTAGTGACCCGAACTTTTTCATGTTTATATATATTAAATGAAATTGATTTTTATAAGATTAAGTGTTTCCAACATGTTAAGCAATCAAATTGTTAAGACTTGATTATTTGAAATAAGTTTCATGTAGACAATTGACCACCCAAGTTGACCGGCGATTCACGAACGTTAAAACTTGTAAAAATGACATGAAGATATATATATATATATATATATATATATATATATATATATATATATATATATATATATATATATATATATATATATATATATATATATATATATATATATATATATGAATATACATATACTTAACATGAGATTATTATAAGGAAGTATCTCCATAAGTATATTAACAATGAGTTATATACATAAAAATGAGACTACTAAGTTAAGAAACTCGAAACGATATATATAACGATTATCGTTATTACAACGTCTTACTAAATACGTATGTATCATATTAAGATATTGTTACACTATATTTAACATGATAAAATGATAATTATATATATCATTAAGTATGTTAACAATGAACTACATATGTAAAAACAAGACTACTAACTTAAGGATTTTGAAACGAGACATATATGTAACGATTATCGTTGTAACGACATTTAAATGTATATATATCATATTAAGATATATTAATATATCATAATATCATGATAAGATAATAATTTAACATCTCATTAGATATAATAAACAATGGGTTAACAACATTAAATGAGATCGTTAACTTAAAGCTTTCAAAACAACACTTACATGTAACGACTAACGATGACTTAACGAATCAGTTAAAATGTATATACATGTAGTGTATTTAGATGTATTAATATAATTTTGGAAGACTTCAAGATGTATTTCAAAACACTCATACTTAACAAAAATGGGTACAGTTATATTCCCATTCTTTTTTCATCAAGAATTCTAGTCGTATTCATACCCGTATTATACACAGCTTCTAGACGTACTTACTGTGGGTATATACCAATAGGAACTAGCATGGGATTCCACTATTGATTATGTCATTTATGACTAATCAATTTTAACTTCTACCATGAACTAGTTAACTAACTAGAACTCCTTTTAACCCCACTCACCACTCACCACTTACCATTCATCATTCACTCCATTTCACTTCCAATTCTCTTTCTAATTCTCTCTCAACACACACACACACACACTGTAACATCCACGACTAATCCTCCTGGACGGAATCTTCAACAGTTGGTCCCATTGCGATGATCGACTCCAAGTAAGGTCCTTAATATGAGCTATTGCACAGCGGAAGACTTAATTCCTACCTGAGAATAACATGCTTTAAAAGGTCAACATAAAGTTGGTGAGATATATAGGTTTGATGCTAGCAGCGTAATAACTATGGACCACAAGATTTCATATAAAAAAAAAATATAATACACTCGCAAGTGTATAAAAATCATTCTGCTTATGTTGAGGCCTCAGTAACCAACCTTAACAATAATATAATAAGTCATCTTCGCAAAGATGGATATGTACACTCGCAAGTGTATAAATAATTCTCGAAGTACTAAACATCCGCCCACTAGTTCTTATGTCTAGTGCAGCCTACTGGATGGGGGTGTTGAACCAAATAGATCTATCTTTAGGATTCGCGCTTACATGCTATTATAACATATAACTAAATTACCTAGCACATCAATCCGCAGAATATCATTTTTAATCACTTGTGTCCATAACGTAAATCATTTATAAAAACAGCGCATGTATTCTCAGCCCAAAATATTTAAAGTTTAAAAGGGGACTATATACTCACCATACTGTATTTTGTAGTAAAAATACATATAACATCTTTGATCAAGTATAAGGTTGGCCTCGGATTCACGAACCTATATCATTTGTATATTCATTACTATACATATATATATATATATATTCATTTTGGTTATATACAATATAAATCTTTAATGTTAATGATAGTTTTAATACTAAATCTTATAATAATGTTAATTATAGTAGTTTTTAATAAAATAAATAATTTGATAATATTGATCATGAAAATATTAATTTTTGATAATGGTACATAATTCTTAATAATAATATTAATTATAAAAAATATCTATTCTGTTATTTATGATAATAAGTTTAATTTTAACTATTCTAATAATCATATTAATAATAATAATGATATTATTACTAATACTTTTGTTGTTAATAACAATAATAATATTTAACAAATTATAATATGATAATAATAATAATATTTATTATAATAATTTGTATTATGTTAATAATAATAATAATAAAATAATATTTATAAAAGAAAGACTACCTCATTTAAATAATCTAAAAAAAAAGAAACAGAACGCCAGCAGCAGGGATCGAACTTGCGACCTCTCGTTAATCGACCCAACACCCAAACCATCCAAGCAATTTTGTCTTTCTGATTTAATATTAAACCCGTCTATATATAATCTGTTCTGTTCGGCCCAATCAAAGTCACAGCCCAACAGAAATTCAAGAAACTAATATGGCCTAACTATAGATCAGTTTAATAACTAAATTATCTGGATGCCGTTTTTATTACTTCGACTCAAAAAGGAAATCCACATAAAATAAAGAAACAGCTCAAATTTCTTTGTGGGGTTTGTCTATTGGTCGGCCATCATCATTCTTCCTCAAATATCACCATCATTTTGAAAAAAAAAATATAATAAACAAGCTAGTAGCAGTATCTAGGTGTGTAATAGAGGTCTTGTTTCCGTTCAAGAGCAAGCAACAAGTGTGTCGATTTTGGTGGGTTTCGAACAGCAGGATCGCGAAGGAGATGGATAGGTCTTGGACAGGAAACGGTAAACAATATTCACGATGGTGTGGTGTTTGATGGGTTTTGATGGTAGTTTGTGGTAGTTTAAAACAGAAGGTAGGGTGGGGTTTATTCAAGTTGTGTTCACAACCGAGACCGAAAACAAACTAAAAAAAATATATATAACTTAACAGCAGTCTGAAAGATTTTGATTTATATTTGAGTTATAACCGAAACGTGCATCAACAACAAGCTGGGTTCTTGATGGTTTGTATAATCGAAGGTTCTTGATTTAAACATTCAGTTTGAAGTGGAAAACAGAAGTATTGTAGTGGTGGTGCAACAGTGGAGGGTAGCAGTGGTTGTGGATCGACGAAAATGGTGATTCGATGGTTGTTTAGCAGTGGCGTTGGCCGTGACCATGGTGATGGTGATCGATGAGTGTAATGGGAAATGGTTCTCGGTTCACGACAATAAGGGGTGATGATGATATTAGAGGGAGGCGTAAAAGTGGTGACCCATGTATGGTTTTCAGACGTACGAGAGATAGAAGTGGGAGATATAAGGTGACGGTGGCCGGGGGTGTTATAGGGTGGTGATAGGTAATCCGGTGATTGAGGTGGTGGTAATAGATAACCACGATGGTTATCATAGGTGGTTCCGTACATGAATAGCAGTAGTAAATAAGATGTCAAGTTGTGGTGGTGATGGAAGATGGAGTGTGATGGTTTTGAGATGAACCAAAAGTTATGACTTGAGTGATGGTTATGAGATTATTTTTGGATGGATAATCTATTTAGTCTCTCCCAGTACAAAGATCAACTAATCGTTTTATAATGGAAATTTGGTTGATTGAATATTTGAGCAGAAGAAAAGGTTAGAAGGAAAAAAAAAATATAAGAATTGATAGTGAAAGAAACCTAATTGACATTGATAGGTAAGAAATATGAGTAGAAATTAAAATATGTAATTTGATGGGATCGTGCACTGCATTGGATCCTTTTCCATATTTTTCTCTATTTTTATCTATATGAGATTAATACTAATAATTTGTATATATATACAAATATATATGCATTTATATAATAGTAATACATTTAATATTATTAATAACATAACACTAAAAATAATAGAAGTAGTATTAAGATTAAGTATATTGATAATTGTTAATAATAATATTAATAATAATATTAATGATAATAATAATAAGTTGTATATCAATAACAATAATCGTAATAATTTAATGATTTTTGTAATATGATTAATAATAGTATTAGTAATACTAATGATTAATAATAATAACGATAATGATAATGATATTAATAATATTATTAAAGATAATAATAATAATACTAATATAACATTTTATGCATTCTATTATAATTTCGTTATAAATGTTTGTATATTAAATATAATTGTCTTATATATATATATATATATATATATATATATATATATATATATATATATATATATATATATATATATATATATATATATATATATATATATAGTTACTTAATATGTTTTATACCAAAAATCTGACATACAATATTTATAACTTATATATATATATATATATATATATATATATATATATATAATAGCAATTATTATAAAAATCATATATATCTAATACACATAATAGTTCGTGAATCGTCAGGCATGGTCAAAGGGTAATTGATTATTCAAATATAGATTTCAAACTTTCTAGACTCAATATTACAGATTTTGCTTATCGTGTCGGAAACATAAAGAGTTTTAGGTTTAAATTTGGTCAGAAATTTCCGGGTCGTTACAGTACCCACCCGTTAAAAAAAATTTCGTCCCCGAAATTTTGTAGGGGTCGTCATGAATAACAATAGGAATGTTTTCATGACGAATATGAGGTAATAATAGAGTTTTATCATTATTGGAAAATATGGATAAAACGATTCGATCATGTGAAGCGCACGAGTGAAGCTATCACAAAAGAATGAAATGAGTGAATATGGAATTGTTTTAACCGATGACATGATTAGGATTGATTTCCAGAATTTAAGGGATTTAAAGAATATCTTATGTAACAAGATTTGACTCTTTAGGGATAATAATATTCTTCAATCTAATGTGGCAATCTGTTTTGATTTCTCTGTCGGATATTTCACTATAAATCTTCCTCCTCCGTTTCCTTATTCTCCACACCTTCTATTCTTGCTTCCTCTATTCATTCCTTAATATGCTTCATCCAATCCTGATTCTTATTATACTTCTAACTTTCATATATTTCATCTGCCGCCAGAAGAATCTATTCACCTTTATGAATTTCTTGGTATTATAATGTTTCTAATTCTCCCGTGTCTTTACGTTGCAATACGTATTGATATACACGGTTTGTAATTTCTGAGTGATCGTTGAGTTTGATATCTTCCCTTATATTTCGATGTTCCTGCTTCTGTCTTCTATAATCATTGTCATCCACAGTTAATACTCTCTTATATTTGCTGCGATTTATACTCCAATTTCTATTTCGGGACATTGTCCCTTCGTTTCTTCTTCCCGTCCTCAAGTCAAGCGAGTAATGATCCGAAATTCGTAAATATGAACATAGATAATGCTCTTAGAAAGAAATGGTAATGGCACGATTTTGATTTGTCCAATTACCAGAATATCCTGAAAAAGATCGAACCATCAAGATGATATGTTCCTATTATGTTTGAAGATTGAATAGAGTGTAAGAGTCGTGTAACATGGTACATGATGACGGTACTGTGAATCATCACATTCCATTAGGAACTTAACATGACTTATTGTAATATAATGAAGTTGATCAAGTTTCATTATATCATACTAATTCATGCATCAGTTCCCAACACTACTTCAGAACATTCCTATTTTAAACTCGAGGGTTTTAGAACTTAGAAACTAACACAGTTTCTTTTATGTTGTAACGCTGATGTTACGGAGAGATAAATGATCCCAGATAAGAATAGTTGTGAAAATATCTCCAGAAATATGGAGAATATGTATAACGGAAGATATGAAGATATCTTATAATATCTAAGATAAGATGATGATGATGATGAATATCTTCTGGAAAGGTTTAGAATAAGGAGTAGGGTTCTTACTAACGGTTTCAGCAGGCACTGAATCGTTTGGATTCTTTGAAGGCAGGTTCCATTCTTTGTGATTTATTCACAACCTCTTTCATACTTTGCTCAATCCATTTTCCTTCTCTTTTTATGAGCTTGACCAACTCACTGTACTTTATTGTCACACTTTTGACTGTTAAAGTTATTTACAGTTTTTGCTGCTTCATCAACATTTCAAGAATTATCTGTAGTTCATGATGTTTTTCAGAACTTCGCATTTGGAGTATGAAATTCTTAGGGATAGACGTTGTAGGTATAACTGGAGAAGTTCTACGAGATTTTAGGAATACTGATTGCTAATTTCGCCAAAGGAATGACGATCTGCTGGTACATCTGCTGATGATATCGTGGGATATAAAAGGTTCTCCGGTAACGACGGCGAAAGGATATAGTATATATATCGAGATTATGATAAGGCTAGTCTTTCTGAGAAGTCGAAGTGGAGCTGTAACAAAATTAGTTACTTTGAAAAGGAATTGTAAAGTTGTTTTTGCTAATGAATGATAAGGAATTCGACGCGGATACATTTTAACTATAACTTCGGTTTCGAAAGTTTTTCAGGTGCACAACTGTATGCATAAATCTTTCTTCCGTCGACGAGGTGCGGCTGGTTCAACTTCTCGATCGAGGTGTTTTTAAAAAAAAATCATGAAAAGTTGTGAATGCGAATTGTAATCGTCAAGATACGAATGAGGTTTAAGATAAAAATCAAGTGGCAAACTTGAAGAATTGTTTAGTTTCATATGTTATAATCAGCTTTTTAATTCATTTTAATTGTCCAAAGTTAGCAGTCCAATAGTCCGATTGTCCAATGATCCAATAATTTCATATATAAATTAAATATATAACATTCGAATTAATTAATACGTATCGTGACCCGTGTACCGGTCTCAGTGTCGATCACAACTCAAAGTATATATATATTTTGGAATCAACTCCGACCCTGTATAGCCAACTCCCATCTTCACATATAGAGTGTCTACGGTTGTTCCGAAATATATATATAGATGGGTCGATATGATAAGTCAAAACCTTGCATACGTGTCCCGTTATTTAAAGTGCGTAAAAGTAAATAACAGAAATTAAATGACGGTAAATAAAATTGCGAGAATGTAAATTGCGATAAATTAAATGTTAATCAGTTAGCTGGGAACAGTTAGCCGGAATAGTTAGCGTGAAATCCTATCACAATTCCAATTTATTAATTCGTTTGTTTCTAACACTTTTTATTTTTGTCCAATGTTTTCTTCGTTATGCCACTTGTTGGATTCTGATATATCAAAATCCAAATATGAAATTTGAATAGAAATGGTTATTCTGTGGTGAACGGATACGTATATCGATAGTTGTAAGTAGGATAGTAAATGATCATTGAATCAGATTCGAAGAAGGTACAGTGTAACTTATTAATGTGAATTCTAACTATTTCTCGGGTACTACCCACCCGTTAAAATATTTTCATCATTAACAGTTTGTACAAAAGAATTTTTAATTACAATATTTATGAAAATATACTTGCATATATATTTTCTTCGGATGTAATTATGAATTCAATGAGTCAATAGGATATTAAACTCATTTGATTTATCATTAATACTAGATTACATAATCTCTAAAACTTTAGCAATTACATAATCGCCATGTCGAGCGAAGATAATCGATGTAGAATGATTTGTAGAACGATGATTATACTCGAGGTACAGAATGAGATGGTGAGGCATGGATTGTTGAAACTTGGGTTATTGGTGGTACTGGTACCGTTGGTGCTGAAGCTGGCGATGTTACTGGTGTTGGTGATACTGCTGGTGCTTGCAAATTGTGTACCGTGCTCTCTAAAGTTAACACTCGAGCTCGGAGTTCTTTAACTTCTTCTACTAACCCTGGTTGGTTATTAGTGTGAGGTAAAGGTCGGATATTTTCTCTAGTTCCGTTAATGGTAGCCTCAAGACGAAAAATTCTTGCAAAAAGGGTATAAACGGTGTTGCGAACAGGTTCGCCGGTGAGCGGGTCGAGCACTCCGACGTTAGGTGGTAAGTTCGGCTCGTGATATGGAGTACCTTCTTCATTTCTCCATAGGGTAAGTATTTCGCGAACCCATCCCCACTTTCTAAAGAAATCACGGTAGTTGATCGGTTGGTGTGCTCCCGTCACGCTATCTTCGGAGTCGGAAGAACTTGGTCGATTCGTAGAGGCCATCGTACACGATCACAGAAAAGATTTTTGGTATGAAAAGCTTAGTGACAGCAAATGATAGTTGGATGGTATTCTCAATGCATAATATGCCTAGATATATATAGTACCAGGATCCCCTAAATTACGGAGAAATTTACGGAAGATATCAGGCAAAGTTTACCGTAATAGATACGCTAAGATATAAATTTGTCTATACACTATCTATGCAATAAAGGCAGTAAGGCATGTCTAGACTTAAGAATGATTAGCAGGAAATTTTCCACTAGGAATGATATACAATACTTATAATATGCAGCTAAGGTCGAAGTCCAGACTCGCTAATGCATCCTAACAACTATCAGTTAGACACACTAATGCAAGACCTGGTTCGCTAGGACCAACGCTCTGATACCAACTGTAACATCCACGACTAATCCTCCCGGACGGAATCTTCAACAGTTGGTCCCATTGCGATGATCGACTCCAAGTAAGGTCCTTAATATGAGTTATTGCACAGCGGAAGACTTAATTCGTACCTGAGAATAACATGCTTTAAAAGGTCAACATAAAGTTGGTGAGATATATAGGTTTGATGCTAGCAGCGTAATAACTATGGACCACAAGATTTCATATAAAAAAAAAATATAATACACTCGCAAGTGTATAAAAATCATTCTGCTTATGTTGAGGCCTCAGTAACCAACCTTAACAATAATATAATAAGTCATCTTCGCAAAGATGGATATGTACACTCGCAAGTGTATAAATAATCCTCGAAGTACTAAACATCCGCCCACTAGTTCTTATGTCTAGTGCAGCCTACTGGATGGGGGTGTTGAACCCGATAGATCTATCTTTAGGATTCGCGCTTACATGCTATTATAACATATAACTAAATTACCTAGCACATCAATCCGCAGAATATCATTTTTAATCACTTGTGTCCATAACGTAAATCATTTATAAAAACAGCGCATGTATTCTCAGCCCAAAATATTTAAAGTTTAAAAGGGGACTATATACTCACCATACTGTATTTTGTAGTAAAAATACATATAACATCTTTGATCAAGTATAAGGTTGGCCTCGGATTCACGAACCTATATCATTTGTATATTCATTACTATACATATATATATATATATTCATTTTGGTTATATACAATATAAATCTTTAATGTTAATGATAGTTTTAATACTAAATCTTATAATAATGTTAATTATAGTAGTTTTTAATAAAATAAATAATTTGATAATATTGATCATGAAAATATTAATTTTTGATAATGGTACATAATTCTTAATAATAATATTAATTATAAAAAATATCTATTCTGTTATTTATGATAATAAGTTTAATTTTAACTATTCTAATAATCATATTAATAATAATAATGATATTATTACTAATACTTTTGTTGTTAATAACAATAATAATATTTAACAAATTATAATATGATACTAATAATAATATTTATTATAATAATTTGTATTATGTTAATAATAATAATAATAATAAAATAATATTTATAAAAGAAAGACTACCTCATTTAAATAATCTAAAAAAAAGAAACAGAACGCCAGCAGCAGGGATCGAACTTGCGACCTCTCGTTAATCGACCCAACACCCAAACCATCCAAGCAATTTTGTCTTTCTGATTTAATATTAAACCCGTCTATATATAATCTGTTCTGTTCGGCCCAATCAAAGTCACAGCCCAACAGAAATTCAAGAAACTAATATGGCCTAACTATAGATCAGTTTAATAACTAAATTATCTGGATGCCGTTTTTATTACTTCGACTCAAAAAGGAAATCCACATAAAATAAAGAAACAGCTCAAATTTCTTTGTGGGGTTTGTCTATTGGTCGGCCATCATCATTCTTCCTCAAATATCACCATCATTTTGAAAAAAAATAAAATAATAAACAAGCTAGTAGCAGTATCTAGGTGTGTGATAGAGGTCTTGTTTCCGTTCAAGAGCAAGCAACAAGTGTGTCGATTTTGGTGGGTTTCGAGCAGCATGATCGCGAAGGAGATGGATAGGTCTTGGACAGGAAACGGTAAACAATATTCACGATGGTGTGGTGTTTGATGGGTTTTGATGGTAGTTTGTGGTAGTTTAAAACAGAAGGTAGGGTGGGGTTTATTCAAGTTGTGTTCACAACCGAGACCGAAAACAAACTAAAAAATATATATATAACTTAACAGCAGTCTGAAAGATTTTGATTTATATTTGAGTTATAACCGAAACGTGCATCAACAACAAGCTAGGTTCTTGATGGTTTGTATAATCGAAGGTTCTTGATTTAAACATTCAGTTTGAAGTGGAAAACAGAAGTATTGTAGTGGTGGTGCAACAGTGGAGGGTAGCAGTGGTTGTGGATCGACGAAAATGGTGATTCGATGGTTGTTTAGCAGTGGCGTTGGCCGTGACCATGGTGATGGTGATCGATGAGTGTAATGGGAAATGGTTCTCGGTTCACGACAATAAGGGGTGATGATGATATTAGAGGGTGGCGTAAAAGTGGTGACCCATGTATGGTTTTCAGACGTACGAGAGATAGAAGTGGGAGATATAAGGTGACGGTGGCCGGGGGTGTTATAGGGTGGTGATAGGTAATCCGGTGATTGAGGTGGTGGTAATAGATAACCACGATGGTTATCATAGGTGGTTCCGTACATGAATAGCAGTAGTAAATAAGATGTCAAGTTGTGGTGGTGATGGAAGATGGAGTGTGATGGTTTTGAGATGAACCAAAAGTTATGACTTGAGTGATGGTTATGAGATTATTTTTGGATGGATAATCTATTTAGTCTCTCCCAGTACAAAGATCAACTAATCGTTTTATAATGGAAATTTGGTTGATTGAATATTTGAGCAGAAGAAAAGGTTAGAAGGAAAAAAAAAAATAAGAATTGATAGTGAAAGAAACCTAATTGACATTGATAGGTAAGAAATATGAGTAGAAATTAAAATATGTAATTTGATGGGATCGTGCACTACATTGGATCCTTTTCCATATTTTTCTCTATTTTTATCTATATGAGATTAATACTAATAATTTGTATATATATACAAATATATATGTATTTATATAATAGTAATACATTTAATATTATTAATAACATAACACTAAAAATAATAGAAGTAGTATTAAGATTAAGTATATTGATAATTGTTAATAATAATATTAATAATAATATTAATGATAATAATAATAAGTTGTATATCAATAACAATAATCGTAATAATTTAATGATTTTTGTAATATGATTAATAATAGTATTAGTAATACTAATGATTAATAATAATAACGATAATGATAATGATATTAATAATATTATTAAAGATAATAATAATAATACTAATATAACATTTTATGCATTCTATTATAATTTCGTTATAAATGTTTGTATATTAAATATAATTGTCTTATATATATATATATATATATATATATATATATATATATATATATATATAGTACTTAATATGTTTTATACCAAAAATCTGACATACAATATTTATAACTTATATATATATATATATATATATATATATATATATATATATATATATATATATATATATATATATATATATATATATATATATATATAATAGCAATTATTATAAAAATCATATATATCTAATACACATAATAGTTCGTGAATCGTCAGGCATGGTCAAAGGGTAATTGATTATTCAAATATAGATTTCAAACTTTCTAGACTCAATATTACAGATTTTGCTTATCGTGTCGGAAACATAAAGAGTTTTAGGTTTAAATTTGGTCAGAAATTTCCGGGTCGTTACACACACACACTTATGAACGAATTTTTCCAGTAGCTAATCATCATCTTCATCAAAAATTACTTCAAGAATCAAGCTATAATCATCTTAGGAAGAACACTTCAAGAACACTTCGAAAATCCTTTAAAGTTTACTAGTTTACATCCAAGCTTTCTAATCCATTCCAAGTAATCATCTAAGATCAAGAAACCTTTGTTATTTATAGTAGGTTATCTTTCTTATTCAAGGTAATATTCATATTCAAACTTTGATTCAATTTCTATAACTATAAACTATCTTAATTCGAGTAAAAATCTTACTTGAACTTGTTTTTGTGTCATGATCCTACTTCAAGAACTTTCAAGCCATCCAAGATCCTTTGAAGCTAGAATATTTCTTGTCACTTCCAGTAGTTTTACCTACTAAACTTGAGGTAGTAATGATGTTCATAACATCATTCGATTCATATATATAAAACTATCTTATTCGAAGGTTTAAACTCGTAATCACTAGAACATAGTTTAGTTAATTCTAAACTTGTTCGCAAACAAAAGTTAATCCTTCCAACTTGACTTTTAAAATCAACTAAACACATGTTCTATATCTATATGATATGATAACTTAATGATTTAAAACCTGGAAACACGAAAAACACCGTAAAACCGGATATACGCCATCGTAGTAACACTGCGGGCTGTTTTGGGTTTGATAATTAAAAACTCTGATAAACTTTGATTTAAAAGTTGTTCTTCTGGAAAAATGATTTTTCTTATGAACATGAAACTATAACCAAAAATTATGGTTAAACTTAAAGTGGAAGTATGTTTTTCAAAATGGTCATCAAGACGTCGTTCTTTCGACTGAAATGACTACCTCTTACAAAAATGACTTGTAACTTATATTTCTGACTATAAACCTATACTTTTTCTATTTAGATTCATAAAATAGAGTTCAATATGAAACCATAGCAATTTGATTCACTCAAAACGGATTTAAAACGAAGAAGTTATGGGTAAAACAAGATTGGATATTTTTGATTGTTGTAGCTACGGGAAATATTGTAACAATTCTATACAAATCATATCCTAGCTAACTTATATTATATTATTCATGTATTCTAATATATATTATGTAATCTTGGGATAACATAGATACGTATACAATGTTTTGACATATCATATCGACCCATCTATATAATATATTTTGGAACAACCATAGACACTCTATATGCAGTAATGTTGGAGTTAGCTATACAGAGTTGAGGTTGATTCCAAAATAATATATATAGTTTGAGTTTTGATCTAGCCTGAGGCTTGTATACACTGGGTCGTGGATTGATCCAAGATAATTTATATTTATTTATTTATGTACATCTAACTGTGAACAACTTGCTGTAGGTTACTAACGAGGACTGCTGACTTAACAAACTCAAATCATTAAAACGTAATAAAAAATGTTGTAAAGATATTTTGATCATACTTTGATATATATGTACATATTTGTATAGGTTCGTGAATCGACCAGTGACCAAGTCTTAATTCCTGACGAAGTAAAAATCTGTGAAAGTGAGTTATAGTCCCACTTTTAAAATCTAATATTTTGGGATGAGAATACATGCAGTTTTATAAATGTTTTACGAAATAGACAAAAGTAAATAAAACTACATTATATGGGTGAATGATCGAATCCGAATATGCCCCTTTTTCTTGGTAACCTAAGAATTAGTATGTTGGGATTTAACAAGTTCATAAAATACTTAAACCATTTTAAGAATTAAGAAAGCGGAAGCATGTTAATTACCAATTTAAAACTTGTTAATCTTTAACCAATTAAAGTTAAATCCCAATTAGGATCAAGTTGTGATATATACTTACAAACTACAAGCAAGTAAAGAGATTATACCTACTCCAAGCTTGCTAGTAAATGATGAAGATGATGATGTTGAATGGAGCTCCAAAACTATGAAACCTCAAGTTGTTATACCCCAAACTTTGCACCAACACTTTGTACTTTGGTTAGGATTTTTAACACTTGAATAAAACTTGCAAAAACCAAAATCTTGAACCCCTTTGAGCTTCCTCTAGCCCACGGCCAACAGCAGCAGATTTTTTAAGTTTTGTGCAGTTTTTTTTGCTTAGTCTATTGATGTCTTGATGTGTGTTTGCATGTTATAGGAATTGGGAAAGCATGGGCATCAAGGGGAATCTCTAGCATGCTTCTTCAACCCCAATGCCTTTACAAGGATTATTTTATAATATACATTACATACACTTCAAAAGAAAGACTGATTTTATAAAATCAGTTTTTATAAACTTAATTTTATAAAACACATTATATAAACATGTATATTATTTGTTATGTATATTTTATAAAACCAATTTTATAAAATGTGACATAACTTAATTATTTAACCTATAAATAATTAAATCCTTGTTATATAAGTTATTTCATAACTTATATATAAACATATCAAGCAACATTATTTAAGAAACCCTTTTCTTTAAAGTTCAAGTGTCGTGTATTTAATCAACGATCCAACCGCTAAAATTAAATACGAATAAAGTGTCGGTAAGTTTGTTATTGGGTATGACCCGACTTGGATCATAACACATTAGCCACATTAATTTAATATGTCTCTCGGGCATACGAAATACCTTCAATCTCCCACTTGCACGAGAAACATAAGAAATTAATGCAAGTGATGGATACAGCCTAACACACCGTCCATCACCCCTAATATGTTATGACTTTGTGCCATTCAATAACATCATCCCTTTCGAGTTCCCATCTCGAATATGATTAGGTGAATCTTTCATTATTTCCTTTCGTCCTAGATGTCATGTTAAATCCAAGAGATACAGAGTGATCACTCTCTTATAGATTTAACTTTTCAGGCCTTAGACATCTGACTCTCAACGAATAAGAGGGACAAATTCCATCTTGACTACATACGTCCTAGATATACACTTTGTAATATACCTGAGTTCTTCCTTATGTACTACCATGTTTCAGAATAGCGAAGAAAAGAATCAAGGCACAGTACTAGGTGAATATCCGAACCCAATATGTATCTCAGGTCAGAGGATACAATGATATTCGCCTTTACTCAAGATTACATGTGATCAACCACAAAGGCTCTATACAGTAATTCTTGAGAGCGGGTCTTCCAATATTTGTTTCCCACAAATATCTATGAACCTTGGTTGCAACCTTGCCCCACATTCAACCTATGAATGTATACCAATCTGAGTTCATAATAGTCTAAACCTCACACTTGTTCCCACAAATGTGATCAACTACGGAATTTAGAATAATAGTTTATTCATGGATGAAATATGCTAAATTGGAACATGACTCATAATTAAATTAATACCATAATTATATTAATGAGTTTGAACTAATTCGTTCCATTACAATACATAAAGTAGATCAATTCCAATCACTAGAATATCGAAGCCCTAACGCACAAACATGTCCCTCATGTTTTGGCCCATGTAAAAGCTTCGTGAGTGGATCCGCAACATTATGATCTGTGTGAACTTTGTGAATACATATCTTTCCCTTTTCAACCTCATCCCTGATGTAGTTGAATCTCCGCTCAATGTGACGAGTCTTTTGATGGGCACGAGGTTCCTTGATTTGAGCAATCGCACCCTCGTTGTCACAAAAGATCTCAAGAGGGTCCTGAATGGAAGGGACCACTCCTAAGTCGTCGATGAATTTCTTCATCCATGCAGCTTTCTGAGCTGCCAGTGAGGCGGCAATGTACTCCGACTCTGTAGTGGATAACGCAACAACCTCCTGTTTCGAACTCTTCCAAGAGACCGCACCACCATTTAACATGAAGACATAACCGGATTGTGATCGAGAGTCATCTCGATCAGTTTGGAAACTCGCGTCCACGTAACCTTTTACGGCGAGTTCCTCCTCACCAGACCCGTATATTAGAAACATATCCTTAGTTCTCCTAAGGTATTTCAATATACTTTTAACAGCAATCCAATGACTGTTTCCTGGGTTGTTCTGGTATCTACTTGTCAAGCTTAGAGCGCATGACACATCCGGTCTAGTACATATCATTGCATACATGATAGACCCAATAGCGGATGCATATGGGACTTTCTTCATTATCTCTTGTTCATCTTTCGTGGTAGGACACTGAGATGAACTGAGAATGGTTCCTTTTTGAATAGGTACCAAACCTTTCTTAGAGTTTTCCATCTTGAACCTTTTCAAGATTTTATCAATGTATGTACTTTGACTTAAACCTATCAATTTCTTGGATCTATTCCTATAGATTCCTATCCCCAAAATGTATTGTGCTTCTCCAAGATCCTTAATGGAGAAGCAACTTTTTAGCCAAGTTTTGACTTCTTGCATTGTGGTAATATCATTCCCAAATAATAATATATCATCCACATATAGCACAAGGAACATTGTAGAGCTCCCACTAGCCTTCTTGTACACACAAGCTTCATCACCATTTTTAATGAAGCCAAATTTCTTTGCCTCTTCATTAAAGCGATGATTCCACATTCTCGATGCTTGCTTCAATCCGTAGATTGACTTCTTTAACTTGCATACCTTTTTAGGATTTTTCGGATCAACAAAACCTTCGGGCTGTACCATATAGACATCTTCCTCAAGATATCCATTTAGGAAAGCGGTTTTGACATCCATTTGCCATATTTCATAGTCATAGTGAGCAGCAATGGCAAATAATATCCTAATAGACTTTAGCATTGCCACTGGCGAGAAAGTTTCATCATAGTCAACCCCTTGAGTTTGAGTGAAACCCTTTGCTACAAGTCTAGCTTTGTATGTATCCAAGTTTCCATGTATGTCGGTTTTCATTTTGAAAAGCCATTTGCAATCAACTAGCTTAGAGCTAGGAGGTTGCTCAACAAGTTCCCACACTTGGTTTTCATACATGGATTGCATCTCGGCGTTCATGGCTTCCTGCCATTTATCTTTATCAATCCTTGATAAAGCATCTTGGTAGTTTGTTGGTTCATTCAAATCAACCGTATAGCAACCATCTATGAGAAACCCATATCTCTCAGGAGGATTACTAATTCTACTAGATCTTCGAACGTCTTGTGTACCTTGATCATCCACTTGATCATTTTCAACATCCTCATGTTGAGTACTAGTGTCAACCAATTGTGTATCATCGGCTTGATCTTGTACCTCTACAAGATCTATCTTCCTTTCACCATCACCTTCCATAAGGAACTTGGTTTCAAGGAATTCCGCTTTCCGAGCAACAAATACGGTTTGCTCGGATGGATCATAGAAGTAATATCCCATGTCATCTTTGGGATATCCTATGAAGATACACTTTGTGGATCGAGCAAGTAGCTTATTTGCTACATAACGCTTAGGATAAGCTTCACATCCCCATACTTTCAAGTATGAAAGAGAAGGAGGTTTTCCAAACCACATCTCATGAGGAGTTCGTTCCACCTTCTTGGTTGGGGCCATATTTAAAATACGAGCCGCGGAGCTTAGACAATAACCCCAAAATGACAGAGGTAACGAGCTTCTTGCCATCATAGATCGAACCATATCCATTAGGGTTCGGTTCCTCCTTTCGGAAACTCCATTAAGTTGGGGTGTTCCGGGTGGAGTAAGTTGTGAGATAATCCCACAACTCCTAAGATGATCTTGGAAGGCATCGCTTAGGTATTCACCTCCTCTATCGGTACGTAGTACCTTAATTGTCCTATTGAGTTGATTTTGTACTTCGTTTTGATATTCTTTGAATGCTTCAAACGTTTCGTCCTTGTGTCTTAATAAGTAGACATATCCGAAACGACTAAAGTCATCAATGAAAGTAACAAAGTATCTTTCACCTTTCCTGGTCATGGGTTTAAAGGGTCCACATACATCCGAATGTATTAATCCCAATAAATCTTTAGCCCTTTCATAGGTCCCTTTGAAAGGTGCTTTAGTCATCTTGCCTTGTAAACAAGATTCACATACTTCAAACGAATCCATTTCATTTGATTTCAAAAGTCCATTCTTTTGAAGTGTATGTATTCGGTTCTTGTTTATGTGACCAAGGCGACAATGCCATAAGTAGGAATCACTCAAATCCCTTTTGAGTTTCTTGGTGCTTGTATGGTACATTGAGCTACTAGAAGATGTGTCATCATGAACCAATTCATAAATTCCATTTGAAGGCGAAGCCTTGAAATAGAATACATTATCTTTAGAAACATGAATATCATCATCAATAAAATTAACAACGTAACCACATTGTTTTAAGCGAGAAATAGAAATAATGTTTCTACACAAATCCGGAGCATACAAAACATTTTCTAAAATAAGTTCCAATCCACTTGGAAGCTTCAAAATAAAATCTCCTTGAGCTTTAACATGCACCTTTGCACCATTGCCCATATAGAGACTTGATGTTCCCGCCTTATGATCACTTCTTTTGAACCCCTGCAAAGAATTGCAAATATGAGTTCCACATCCAGTGTCTAATACCCATGTATTAGAAGAAGTAATACTTAGCTCTATATATACCATATATATATTACCTGAGGTTTGCCCTGCATCCCTCTTGTCCTTCAACTCCTTAAGATAGACCGGACAGTTTCGTTTCCAATGACCCATCTCACCGCAACCGAAACATGGGTCTTCCTTGGGGTTTGCCTTCTCGGCTACCTTTTGCTTCTTAGCCTTGTTGATGGTTGGGGTAACCATCTTCCCCTTCCCTTTGCCTTGATAGGCGGGTCCTTTTCTCTTAGCCACCTTTGGCTTAGAGGTCTTACCTTTGGACCCACCTTGATCGATTGCTAACACGGGTAAAGCCCTTTTACCCATGCTAGTTTCCGCCGTTCTAAGCATACCGTGAAGCTCACCTATGCTCTTATCCATCCCATTCATATTGTAATTAATTACAAATTGATCAAACCTTTTTGATAGGGAATTAAGGATAAGATCGGTGGCTAACTCATTTGATATGTTTAGGTTAAGACGGTTAGCACGATCAATAAGGCTCTTCATTTTGAGGACATAAGAGGAGACCGATTGGGTGTCATCCATACGACATGCATGTAGCGCTCGAACCGTTTCGAAGCGCTCGACACGTGCTTGTTGAAGGAACATCTCCTTCAATTGCGTAATCATGTCATATGCACTATGATGTTCGAAATCCTTTTGGAGTTCGGGTATCATAGTCCCAAGCATTAGACAAGCGACTTGCACCGAATCGGCGCAATACTTGTCATAATAAGCCATGCCCTCTATATCTTCCTCATCCGGTTGGTCGGGAATAGGGTCCTCCAACACATACGCTTTGTCCTCAAGTTTGAGGACAATCCTAAGATTACGGAACCAATCCATAAAGTTCGTATGGTTGAGTTTGTCTTTCTCGAGGAGAGACCTTAATGATAGGTTGTTTAGGTTAAGTGGTGCGTTGTTCATGTTGTTGTTGTTATTAGCGGCCATCTACAAGATTCAACAAAGTTCTTTTAAGTATTGATTTCAAATTTAATAAACAATACCCTTTTAATTTGTTTTATTAAATATTAGAATCCAACGGTAAATCAAATTTCGGTTAGGTGACCTTTATCCCGTCATTTGATTTAGCTAGGTAGTCTTAATGACAATTGCAATCCTTTTGCAACTTCTAAGTTATGGGATCATGCAATCCTTTTGCATGGCATATTAATCCCATCAACGCCTATTTGTTCCTCATGCTTCGGTGACCCTAAGTTCATGATTCCCAAATCAAGTCGTCCTACTTGTGTAGACATGTAGACTTAACATACAAGTGGTTAGGTGACCTTTATCCCACATGTATGCGAAGTGTACCTTATTTACATTAGTTCACTCATGACGGTTAGGTGACCTTTATCCCATCAAGAGATTCCTAATATGTCTAAGTGTTTCCACAAAAGGATGGCGTTTAACTTGTTTACCTTGTTTTAGTTAAGGGATTTTAAGTTTTCATAAATTCTAGTTTAAGAAAACATTTGCCATACACCAACATGCATTTGGTGTATAGTTCATTATGAAAAGCCAATTTCATGTCTATAAACCATTTTATATATATGATCCTAATCATGATCATAATAACCGTTTATTAATGTCCTTTTAGCCATTTTTAATTTAACCATTTAAATTGACGTTTTGCATGTCGTTAATTAATGTGTAATTTAACCAATTAAATTGCCATTTTGCTTGTTGTTAACTTGTGTGATAAACTTGTAGCATACAAACATACAATCCACATAATCATACAAAACAACCACGCATGCAAAATCATATGTTCACAATCAAGCCATATTGGTAGACATTTGTTTAGCCGAAAACAAATGCCACCGGATAAGGGGTAATTACACAAAGTAGGAGATTTCAAATCTCCCACTTAACCTTGCATCCAAATGCTTCTTCATGTGTTCTTCAAGTCTTCATCATTCTTCATTATTTTACAAAATATATCCTAATACATTTTGTCTAAAAATGAAATTACAACCTAATCTATTTTACATACCAAATATAAAATAAATTACATAACCAAATGAATTATTACATGCCAAATGAATAAATATTATTACAAACCAATTGAATAAATATCAATCAACCATGCATGCAACCAAACACAAGGTCAAGGCTTAGATTGTGAACATTAACTACACAAGTGATAGGCAATACAGAATCACAAGTGATTGGAAACACAGAATCACAAGTGATCTGCAACACAGAATCACAAGTGATTGGCAATACAGAATCACAAGTGATCGGCAACATAGAATCACAAGTGATTGACAATACAGAATCACAAGTGATCGGCAACACAGAATCACAAGTGATTGGCAGTACAGAATCACAAGTGATTTGCAGTACAGAATGCAGAATCACAAGTGATTTTGGCCAAAAGACAAACCACCCAAAACCGAAAATTTTACATTCTACTTCATGCATGTTCATAGAATGCAAAATTATAGTGGGTTTAATAACCATCTCGAAGCATATTTCAACAACTTCGGCTCTAGATACCATTGTTTTAGTTTAACAAGTTCATAAAATACTTAAACCATTTTAAGAATTAAGAAAGCGGAAGCATGTTAATTACCAATTTAAAACTTGTTAATCTTTAACCAATTAAAGTTAAATCCCAATTAGGATCAAGTTGTGATATATACTTACAAACTACAAGCAAGTAAAGAGATTATACCTACTCCAAGCTTGCTAGTAAATGATGAAGATGATGATGTTGAATGGAGCTCCAAAACTATGAAACCTCAAGTTGTTATACCCCAAACTTTGCACCAACACTTTGTACTTTGGTTAGGATTTTTAACACTTGAATAAAACTTGCAAAAACCAAAATCTTGAACCCCTTTGAGCTTCCTCTAGCCCACGGCCAACAGCAGCAGATTTTTTAAGTTTTGTGCAGTTTTTTTTGCTTAGTCTATTGATGTCTTGATGTGTGTTTGCATGTTATAGGAATTGGGAAAGCATGGGCATCAAGGGGAATCTCTAGCATGCTTCTTCAACCCCAATGCCTTTACAAGGATTATTTTATAATATACATTACATACACTTCAAAAGAAAGACTGATTTTATAAAATCAGTTTTTATAAACTTAATTTTATAAAACACATTATATAAACATGTATATTATTTGTTATGTATATTTTATAAAACCAATTTTATAAAATGTGACATAACTTAATTATTTAACCTATAAATAATTAAATCCTTGTTATATAAGTTATTTCATAACTTATATATAAACATATCAAGCAACATTATTTAAGAAACCCTTTTCTTTAAAGTTCAAGTGTCGTGTATTTAATCAACGATCCAACCGCTAAAATTAAATACGAATAAAGTGTCGGTAAGTTTGTTATTGGGTATGACCCGACTTGGATCATAACACATTAGCCACATTAATTTAATATGTCTCTCGGGCATACGAAATACCTTCATAGTAAACCGATCTACTAATTGACACGAATCCTAAAGATAGATCTATTGGGCCTAACGAACCCCATCCAAAGTACCAGATGCTTTAGTACTTCGATGTTGTTTTTATCATGTCCGAAGGATTTCCCGAAATGATAGGGGATATTCTTATATGCATCTTGTTAATGTCGGTTACCAGGTGTTCACCATATGAATGATTTTTATCTCTATGTATGGGATGTATATTGAAATATGAAATCTTGTGGTCTATTATTATGATTTGATAATATATAGGTTAAACCTATAACTCACCAACATTTTTGTTGACGTTTTAAGCATGTTTATTCTCAGGTGATTAGTAAGAGCTTCTGCTATTGCATACTAAAATAAGGACAAGATTTGGAGTCCATACTTGTATGATATTATGTAAAAACTGCATTCAAGAAACTTATTTTTAATGTAATATATTCTTATTGTAAACCATTATAGAATGGTCGTGTGTAAACGGTATATTTTAGATTATCATTATTTGATAATCCACGTAATGCTTTTTAAAACTTTATAGATAAAATAAAGGTTATGGTTGTTTTAAAAATGAATGCAGTCTTTGAAAAACGTCTCATATAGAGGTCAAAACCTCGCGACGAAATCAATTAATATGGAACGTTTATAATCAATATGAACGGGACATTTCAGTTGGTATCAGTGCGTTGGTCTTAGAGAACCAGAAAATTGCATTAGTGTGTCTTACTGAGTTTGTTAGGATGCATTAGTGAGTCTGGACTTCGACCGTGTTTTTCTTCAAAAACGATTGCTTAACATTTTGTTGTTGTTGGAAACTATATATTATTAACATGTAAATATTATGTGATATATTAACCTCTTAATATGTTTGATATTGTGTGATAGATTTCTACCTCTAGTACAAATCCCATTGATTCACCTAATAATAATGAAGAGTCGAATATATTTTGGGAAGATTCACAAATTCCCGAAGAGGAACCAGAAGAGGAGGAACCGGAAGAAGAGGAACCAGAAGAGGATGAATCGGAAGAGGAGGAACCAGAAGAAGAAGAAGAGGTTCCGGAGGAAGAAATAAGGATACCTACAGTAAATCGTTTAAATAAAAGAAAATCCTCAACCAAACAGACCAAAGTTAAAAATGGTCAATGGTGTTTCTGCCGAGGAAGCAAAATATTAGGAAGATTACCAATTTTCCAATGAATCGGATCCCGATGAGGATTTCGATGATGTTATAGAAATCACCTAGACCCAATTTAATATAGCAAAAGAAAATAGTAAGGGAAAAGGTATAAAAATAGAGAAACTTGATTCCAACCCCGATGAGCTTTATATGTATCAGCAACATCCGTATTTCCTAAAGTGTAACAATAACTCGGGAACCTCTAAACCACCAGGTTTTTCTAAACCATTGTGGAAAACGACGGCTCGTATTAGAGGAACACCATATATCCCTAGAAAATTAGGAAAGCGAACCAAGTCCGAAGAAGAAGAAACCAGTGATTTAGATTAGGGAGTTGTAATCATGTTGTGTATTATATGTATTGTAGTGTGCTTGTACTTTTATGTTCTATGTAAAAATTGCATGTATTGTTTGTTAATTATCTTTTATGAATCTAATCCGTGTCTATTTTACAGTATAAAAACAAAATGGACGTTAAGGGTAGACAACTGAATATTTTAGAAGACCTACCAGAGGATATGATTGAGGAAATCTTGTCTAGAGTCGGTCAGAATTCATCAGCACATTTAGTTATGGCGAAATTAACTTGTCAAACATTTGAAAGACTTTCCAGAAATGCCTTAGTTTATAAAAGGCTTTCCTTTGATAGGTGGGGTATATCATATTGGGGAGACCATAAGTTACACCGTGTTTTCTTTAAAGCATTAAATGTGGGGAACCCAAATCCAATTTTACGCTACGGGTTAAGAACCTATTTTGACTCAACATATCCCAACATTGGATTTCGCGAGTTAGAAAGAGCTTCTAACATGCAACATAAAGAAGCATGTTATACTTACGGGTTAGTGATGTTTGCTTCTTACCAAAGTGAGAAAAAGAATATCGGATTACAACTTTTAAATAAAACCTTTCCGCAAGTGACGGATTCAGTAGTTGAGGTGAGAAACAAGGTTTTTAGATTATTATGCGGCTGTTGGACATTACGAAACCCTCATCCTTTTAACGACATTACAACATGCTGCCTAGCCAATGGTCATAATGGTTATTTTCCACAAGACCAAGGATGGGAAGTCGTCTTAGTAAAACCGGAATGCATGACTTGTTTCTGGACTTATGAATTACGTGTCTTTATTTCCTTTACTGAACAACTTGCGTATTAACTAGATTTATCTTCAAAATTGTCCTGTATCAAAGTGTACTATATTTCATGTTATATGTAATATAGCGAAGTTGTAAGTTTGAAGAATATTTGTATGTGATATATTATTATAATCAGTTTTTCATATAGAATTGTAGTAGTTGAATTGTATATTAGCTACTAAGTATGAACTTAACGGGTAGGTAGTACCCGAATTTAAACTTATAAAACGCTAATATGAAGAAAAAGCTTTTATAAATGAGTTCATATTATGCTACGAAATACTATTGACTACTCTTAATATTCTGTATGATTAACTCGATTCAGTTGACTATTTTGAAGGAAATGGCACCGACTACGCGACAAACTATGAATATGAGCGAAGAGGAATTTCGTACTTTTCTTGCTGCAAACATAGCTGCAGTAGAGGCTGCGCTACATACCAACAATAACTCTGAATCTAGCAATGCAGCTAACGGCTCAAGAAATCGTGTAGGATGCACCTACAAAGAATTCACTGCCTGCAAACCTTTGGAATTTGATGGAACTGAAGGACCAATTGGATTGAAACGGTGGACCGAGAAAGTCGAATTGGTGTTTGCCATAAGTAAGTGTACTGAAGAGGAAAAAGTTAAGTACACTACGCATACCTTCACAGGTACTGCATTAATGTGGTGGAACACCTATCTTGAACAGGTAGGACAAAATGCTGCTTACGCACTACCGTGGTCGGCATTCAAGCAATTGATGAACGAGCAGTACCGTCCTAGAAACGAAGTCAATAAACTCAATGCAGAACTTAGAGAGTTACGAACACAAGGGTTCGACGTTACCACATATGAACGATGATTCACAGAGTTATGCCTATTGTGTCCGGGAGCATTCGAAGATGAAGAAGAGAAGATCGACGCGTTTGTAAAAGGGTTACCAGTAAGGATTCAAGAAGATGTAAGTTCACACGAGCCCACTTCTATACAGAAGGCAAGTCGAATGGCTCATAAACTCATAAATTAGATTGGGGGAAGAATTAAAGAGCAGGCGGCCGAAGAAGCCAACACGAAACAACTCAAGAGGAAGTGGGAGGAAAACGGTGACAAGAGTCACCAGTACAACAACAACAACAATTACAATAACAATCGCAACAACTATCCCAACAACCGCAACAACAATCGCAACAATAACCGCAATCCTAACAATAACTACAACAAACATCCCAACAACAACAACAACAACTACAACAACCGTTTCAACAACAATAACAATCCCAACAACAACCTCAATAACAACAACGGCAATAAAAACCAAAAACAGTCATGTCATAGGTGTGAAGAAAATTGTCAGGGATTTTGCACGACATTTTGCAACAGGTGTAAAAGAAATGGTCATAGCGCGACAAAGTGTGAGGTCTACGGACCAAAGTTTAACAGAACTAAAGGAACAAATAATGTCGGAACAAGTAATACCGAAACGAATAGTGTCGAAGCAAGTAAAACCAACGCTGTTTGTTATAAATGTGAAAAACCGGGCCACATTATTAGAAATTGCCCGAATCAGGGGAATACTAATGGGCAAGGCCGTGGAAGAGTTTTCAATATTAATACAGAAGAAGCACAGGAAGACCCGGAGCTTGTTACAGGTACGTTTCTTATTGACGATAAATCTGCTTATGTTTTATTTGATTCGGGTGCGGATAGAAGCTATATGAGTAGAGGAATTTTGTGCTAAATTAAGTTGCCCATTGACGCCTTTGGATAGTAAATTTTTACTCGAATTAGCAAACGGTAAATTAATTTCAGCAGATAATATATGTCGGGAGAGAGAAATTAAACTGGGGGATGAAACGTTTATAATTGATTTAATACCAGTCGAGTTAGGAAGTTTTGATGTAATAATTGGCATGGACTGGTTGAAAAAGGTTAGAGGAGAGGTCGTTTGTTACAAAAATGCGATTCGCATTATGCGTGAAAAAGGAAAACCTTTAATGGTGTACGGAGAAAAGAACAATGCGAAATTAAATCTTATTAGTAGTTTGAAGGCGCAAAAACTAATAAGAAAAGGTTGTTACATCATTCTAGCACACATCGAGGAAGTTAAACCTGAAGAAAAGAACATCATTGATGTTCCCGTCGCAAAAGAATTTCCCGTTGTATTTCTGAAAGAATTACCGGGATTATCCCCACATCGATCCGTTGAATTTCAAATAGACCTTGTACCTGGAGCTGCACCAATAGCTCGTGCTCCATACAGACTCGCACCCAGTGAAATGAAAGAATTACAAAGTCAGTTACAGGAACTTTAAGATCGTGGTTTCATTCGACCAAGTACATCTCCATGGGGAGCTCCTGTTCTATTTGTCAAGAAGAAAGATGGTACATTCAGGTTGTGTATCGACTACCGAGAGTTGAACAAACTTACCATCAAGAACCGTTACCCATTACCGAGAATCGACGACTTATTTGATCAACTACAAGGCTCGTTGGTTTATTCGAAGATCGATTTACGTTCTGGATTTCATCAAATGCGGGTGAAGGAGGATGATATTCCAAAGACTGCTTTTAGGACGCGTTACGGTCATTACGAGTTTATGGTTATGCCATTTGGATTGACTAACACACCAGCTGTGTTCATGGACCTCATGAACCGATTGTGTGGGCCATATCTTGACAAGCTTGTCATTGTTTTCATCGATGACATACTTATTTACTCGAAGAATGATCAAGAGCACGAAGAACATTTGAGAAAAGTGCTAGAGTTGCTGAGAAAAGAAAAACTGTACGCTAAGTTTTCAAAGTGTGCATTTTAGTTGGAAGAAGTTCAATTCCTCGGTCACATAGTGAACAAAGAAGCTATTCAGGTGGATCCAGCAAAGATTGAAACCGTTGAAAAGTGGGAAACCCCGAAAACTCTGAAACACATACGCCAGTTTTTAGGACTAGCTGGTTACTACAGAAGGTTCATCCAAGACTTTTCCAGAAGAGCAAAACCCTTAACTGCATTAACGCATAAAGGGAGGAAATTTGAATGGAAGGATGAACCAGAGAAAGCGTTTCAATTATTAAAGAAAAAGTTAACTACGGCACCTATATTGTCATTACCTGAAGGGAATGATGATTTTGTGATATATTGTGACGCCTCAAAGCAAGGTCTCGGTTGTGTATTAATGCAACGAACGAAAGTAATTGCTTATGCGTCTAGACAATTGAAGATTCACGAGCAGAATTATACGACGCATGATTTGGAATGAGGTGCGGTTGTTTTTGCATTAAAGACTTGGAGGCACTACTTATATGGGGTCAAAAGTATTATATATACCGACCACAAAAGTCTTCAACACATATTTAATCATAAACAACTGAACATGAGGTAGCGCAGGTGGATTGAATTGTTGAATGATTACGACTTTGAGATTCGTTACCACCCAGGGAAGGCAAATGTGGTAGCCGACGCCTTCAGCAGAAAGGACAAAGAACCCATTCGTGTAAAATCTAGGAATATAATGACTCACACTAACCTTACTACTCAAATAAATGAGGCCCAACAAGGAGTTTTAAAAGAGGGAAACTTAAAGGATGAAATACCCAAAGGATCAGAGAAACATCTTAATATTCGGGAAGACGGAACCCGGTATAGGGCTGAAAGAATTTGGGTACCAAAATTTGGAGATATGAGAGAAATGGTACTTAGAGAAGCTCATAAAACCAGATACACAATACATCCTGAAACAGGGAAGATGTACAAGGATCTCAAGAAACATTTTTGGTGGCCAGGTATGAAAGTCGACGTTGCTAAATACGTAGGAGAATGTTTGACGTGTTCTAAGGTCAAAGCTGAGCATCAGAAACCATCAGGTCTACTTCAACAACCCGAAATCCTGGAATGGAAATGGGAAAACATTACCATAGATTTCATCACTAAATTGCCAAGGACTGCAAGTGGTTTTGATACTATTTGGATAATAGTTGATCGTCTCACCAAATCAGCACACTTCCTGCTAATAAGAGAAGATGACAAGATGGAGAAGTTAGCACAACTGTATTTGAAGGAAGTCGTCTCCAGACATGGAATACCAATCTCTATTATCTCTGATAGGGATGACAGATTTATTTCAAGATTCTGGCAGACATTACAGCAAGCATTAGGAACTCGTCTAGACATGAGTACTGCCTATCATCCACAAACTGATGGGCAGAGCGAAAGGATGATACAAACGCTTGAAGATATGCTACGAGCATGTGTTATTGATTTCGAAAACAGTTGGGATCGACATCTACCGTTAGTAGAATTTTCCTACAACAACAGCTACCATTCAAGCATTGAGATGGCACCGTTTGAAGCACTTTATGGTAGAAAGTGCAGGTCTCCGATTTGTTGGAGTGAAGTGGGGGATAGACAGATTACGGGTCAGGAGATAATAAAAGAAACTACCGAGAAGATTATCCAAATTCAACAACGATTGAAAACCGCCCAAAGTCGACAAAAGAGCTACACCGACATTAAAAGAAATGATATAGAATTTGAAATTGGAGAGATGGTCATGCTTAAGGTTGCACCTTGGAAAGGCATTGTTCGATTTGGTAAACGAGGGAAATTAAATCCAAGGTATATTGGACCATTCAAGATTATTGAGCGTGTCGGACCAGTAGCTTACCGACTTGAGTTACCTCAACAACTTGCGGCTGTACATAACACTTTCCACGTCTCGAATTTGAAGAAATGTTTTGCTAAAGAAGATCTCACTATTCCGTTAGACGAAATCCAAATTAACGAAAAACTTCAATTCATCGAAGAACCCGTCGAAATAATGGATCGAGAGGTTAAAAGACTTAAGCAAAACAAAATACCAATTGTTAAGGTTCGATGGAATGCTCATAGAGGACTTGAGTTCACCTGGGAATGAGAAGATCAGATGAAGAAGAAATACCCGCACTTATTTCCAGAAGATACGACAACACCTCCAACTTCTTAAAATTTCGGGACGAAATTTATTTAACGGGTAGGTACTGTAGTGACCCGAACTTTTCCATGTTTATATATATTAAATGAAATTGATTTTTACATGATTAAGTGTTTCCAACATGTTAAGCAATCAAATTGTTAAGACTTGATTATTTGAAATGAGTTTCATGTAGACAATTGACCACCCAAGTTGACCGTCGATTCACGAACGTTAAAACTTGTAAAAATGACATGATGATATATATATGAATATACATATATTTAACATGAGATTATGATAATTAAGTATCTCCATAAGTATATTAACAATGAGTTATATACATAAAAATGAGACTACTAAGTTAAGAAACTCGAAACGATATATATAACGATTATCGTTATTACAACGTCTTACTAAATACATATGTATCATATTAAGATATTCTTACACTATATTTAACATGATAAAATGATAATTATATATATCATTAAGTATGTTAACAATTAACTACATATGTAAAAACAAGACTACTAACTTAAGGATTTCGAAACGAGACATATATGTAACGATTATCGTTGTAACGACATTTAAATGTATATATATATATCATATTAAGATATATTAATATATCATAATATCATGATAAGATAATAATTTAACATCTCATTAGATATAATAAATAATGGGTTAACAACATTAAATGAGATCGTTAACTTAAAGGTTTCAAAACAACACTTACATGTAACGACTAACGATGACTTAACGACTCAGTTAAAATGTATACATGTAGTGTATTTAGATGTATTAATATACTTTTAGAAGACTTCAAGACATATATCAAAACACTCATACTTAACGAAAATGGGTACAGTTACATTCCCATTCTTTTTCCATCAAGAATTTTAGTCGTATTCATACCCGTATTATACACAGCTTCTAGACATACTTACTGTGGGTATATACCAATAGGAACTAGCATGAGATTCCACTCTTGATTATTTCATTTATGACTAATCAATTTTAACTTCTACCATGAACTAGTCAACTAACTAGAACTCCTTTTAACCCCACTCACCACTCACCACTTACCACTCATCATTCACTCCATTTCACTTCCAATTCTCTTTCTAATTCTCTCTCAACACACACACACACTTATGAACGAATTTTTCCAGTAGCTAATCATCATCTTCATCAAAAATTACTTCAAGAATCAAGCTATAATCATCTTAGGAAGAACACTTCAAGAACACTTCGAAAATCCTTTCAAGTTTACTAGTTTACATCCAAGCTTTCTAATCCATTCCAAGTAATCATATAAGATCAAGAAACGTTTGTTATTTATAGTAGGTTATCTTTCTTATTCAAGGTAATATTCATATTCAAACTTTGATTCAATTTCTATAACTATAAACTATCTTAATTCGAGTAAAAATCTTACTTGAACTTGTTTTTGTGTCATGATCCTACTTCAAGAACTTTCAAGCCATCCAAGATCCTTTGAAGCTAGATCATTTCTTGTCACTTCCATTAGGTTTACCTACTAAACTTGAGGTAGTAATGATGTTCATAACATCATTCGATTCATATATATAAAACTATCTTATTCGAAGGTTAAAACTCGTAATCACTAGAAAATAGTTTAGTTAATTCTAAACTTGTTCGCAAACAAAAGTTAATCCTTTTAACTTGACTTTTAAAATCAACTAAACACATGTTCTAAATCTATATGATATGCTAACTTAATGATTTAAAACTTGGAAACACGAAAAGAACCGTAAAACCGGATATACGCCGTCGTAGTAACACCGCGGGCTGTTTTGGGTTTGATAATTAAAAACTATGATAAAATTTGATTTAAAAGTTGTTCTTCTGGGAAAATGATTTTTTTTTATGAACATGAAACTATATCCAAAAATCATGGTTAAACTCAAAGTGGAAGTATGTTTTTCAAAATGGTCATCAAGACGTCGTTCTTTCGACTGAAATGAGTACCTCTTACAAAAACGACTTATAACTTATATTTCTAACTATAAACCTATATTTTTCTGTTTAGATTCATAAAATAGAGTTCAATATGAAACCATAGCAATTTGATTCACTCAAAACGGATTTAAAACGAAGAAGTTATGGGTAAAACAAGATTGGATATTTTTTATTGTTGTAGCTACGGGAAATATTGTAACAATTCTATACAAATCATATCCTAGCTAACTTATATTGTATTATTCATGTATTCTAATATATATTATGTAATCTTGGGATACCATAGACACGTATACAATGTTTTGACATATCATATTGACCCATCTATATAATATATTTTGGAACAACCATAGACACTCTATATGCAGTAATATTGGAGTTAGCTATACAGGGTTGAGGTTGATTCCAAAATAATATATATAGTTTGAGTTGTGATCTAGCCTGAGGCTTGTATACACTGGGTCATAGATTGATCCAAGATAATTTATATTTATTTATTTATGTACATCTAACTGTGGACAACTAGCTATAGGCTACTAACGAGGACCACTGACTTAACAAACTCAAATCATTAAAACGTAATAAAAAATGTTATGAATATATTTTGATCATACTTTGATATATATGTACATATTTGTATAGGTTCGTGAATCGACCAGTGGCCAAGTCTTACTTCCCGACGAAGTAAAAATCTGTGAAAGTGAGTTATAGTCCCACTTTTAAAATCTAATATTTTGGGATGAGAATACATGCAGTTTTATAAATATTTTACGAAATAGACACAAGTAAATGAAACTACATTATATGGGTGAATGATCGAAGCCGAATATGCCCCTTTTGCTTGGTAACCTAGGAATTAGTAAACCGATCTACTAATTGATGCGAATGCTAAAGATAGATCTATTAGGCCTAACGAACCACATCCAAAGTACCGGATGCTTTAGTACTTCGATGTTGTTTTTATCATGTCCGAAGGATTTCCCGGAATGATAGGGGATATTCTTATATGCATCTTGTTAATGTCGGTTACCAGGTGTTCACCATATGAATGATTTTTATCTCTATGTATGGGATGTAAATTGAAATATGAAATTTTGTGGTCTATTATTCTGATTTGATAATATATAGGTTAAACCTATAACTCACCAACATTTTTGTTGACATTTTAAGCATGTTTATTCTCAGGTGATTATTAAGAGCTTCCGCTGTTGCATACTAAAATAAGGACAAGATTTGGAGTCCATGCTTGTATGATATTATGTAAAAACTGCATTCAAGAAACTTATTTTTAATGTAATATATTCTTATTGTAAACCATTATGTAATGGTCGTGTGTAAACGGTATATTTTAGATTATCATTATTTGATAATCTACGTAATGCTTTTTAAAACTTTATAGATAAAATAAAGGTTATGGTTGTTTTAAAAATGAATGCAGTCTTTGAAAAACGTCTCATATAGAAGTCAAAACCTCGCGACGAAATCAATTAATATGGAACGTTTATAATCAATATGAACGGGACATTTCATATAATACTCATTATTATATAATATATTACATAGTTAGAGTACATAATCTATAAATTGTAATACCGGTATATTAACTATAAATGTTATAACAATATTGTTACTACTTTTAATAATAATATAGTGTTACTAATTATTATTTTTTTTATATAATATATAGATAGGAAATTTGCGATAAATAATTATTATTACTAATAACATTATTAATATTAATATAATTAGTATTATTAATAAACTTATCATTAGTAATATTATTATAAATCCCACAAAAATTATTATTATTGAGACTTATTATTATTATTATTAATTATTAATATTATTAATATTATTATTATTATTATTAATGTAATTATTATTAATTAGTATTATTATTATTATCAATTATTAATATTAATTAAACTTAAAAACGATGTCAGGAAACAGCAAAATCGCTCCTATCTCTATCTACCTTAGTGCTTCTACTGCTGTAAAGTGATATGATTTTTGTTATGTATCGAAATCCAGTGATCAATTGTGACAAATTCAGTTAAACATCAATGTCACCTTTTTATTTTTATTTTTTTCTTTTTCTGTCCTCCGAATCAATCCTGTCGACCAGTATCTCCATAAGTAATTTGATTTCATCAGGTTTGTTGAACTCATTCTATTTTCACTATCATTTATCAATTATAACATACTACTGTGAGAATTAAATTAAACTGAAAATAAATATAAAAGGGCTCGATACCCTGTTCGTGTCAAAATTTCCTAACAGCTCCAATTCGAATTAAATCTCAAAATGTATAAATGTAGTTGTGTTAGGATTCATCCATTACAACTTTCTGCAAAGTTTCCATCTCCAATTCTTGTTATCGTGAGATAATTTCTGTAGTGACCCGAACTTTTCCATGTTTATATATATATTAAATGAAATTGTTATTTGCATGATTAAGTGTTTCCAACATGTTAAGCAATCAAACTTGTTAAGACTTGATTAATTGAAATAGGTTTCATATAGACAATTGACCACCCAAGTTGACCGGTGATTCACGAACGTTAAAACTTGTAAAAATTATACGATGACATATATATGGTTATATATATATATAGTTAACATGATTTTATTATAAGTATGTATCTCATTAGGTATTTTAACAATGAGTTATATACATAAAAATGAGACTATTAATTTAAGAAACTCGAAAACGATATATATAACGATTATCGTTATAACAACGTCTTACTAGGTACATATGAATCATATTAATATATTGATACACTTGGTGATTTATGTTAAATGATAAGTAAATATATTATTAAGTGTATTAACAATGAAATACATATGTAAAAATAAGACTACTAACTTAATGATTTCGAAACGAGACATATATGTAACGATTATCGTTGTAACGACATTTAACCGTATATATATCATACTAAGATATATTATATATCATAATATCATGATAATATAACAATTTAACATCTCATTTGTTATAATAAACAATGGGTTAACAACATTCAACAAGATCGTTAACCTAAAGGTTTCAAAACAACATTTACATGTAACGACTAACGATGACTTAACGACTCAGTTAAAATGTATATACATGTAGTGTTTTAATATGTATTCATACACTTTTGAAAGACTTCAAGATACTTATCAAAATACTTTTACTTAACAAAAATGATTACAATTATATCCTCGTTCAGTTTCATCAACAATTCTACTCGTATGCACCCGTATTCGTACTTGTACAATACACAGCTTTTAGATGTATGTACTATTGGTATATACACTTCAATGATCAGCTATTAGCAGCCCATGTGAGTCATCTAACACATATAGGAACCATCATTTGGCAACTAGCATGAAATATCTCATAAAATTACAAAAATATGAGTAATCATTCATGACTTATTTACATGAAAACAAAATTACATATCCTTTATATCTAATCCATACACCAACGACCAAAAAGACCTACAAACACTTTCATTCTTCAATTTTCTTCATCTAATTGATCTCTCTCAAGTTCTATCTTCAAGTTCTAAGTGTTCTTCATAAATTCCAAAAGTTCTAGTTTCATAAAATTAAGAATACTTCCAAGATTGCAAGTTTACTTCCAAGTTTTCTAAATCCATTCCAAGTAATCATCCAAGATCAAGGAACCTTTGTTACTTATAGTAGGTTATCTTTCTAATACAAGGTAATAATCATATTCAAACTTTAATTCAATTTCTATAACTATAACAATCTTATTTCGAGTGGAAATCTTACTTGAAATTGTTTTCGTGTCATGATTCTGCTTCAAGAACTTTCAAGCCATCCAAGGATCCTTTGAAGCTAGATCTATTTTTCTCATTTCCAGTAGGTTTATCCAAGGAGCTTGAGGTAGTAATTATGTTCATAACATCATTCGATTCATACATATAAAGCTATCTTATTCGAAGGTTTAAACTTGTAATCACTAGAACATAGTTTAGTTAATTCTAAACTTGTTCGCAAATAAAAGTTAATCCTTCTAAATTAACTTTTAAAATAAACTAAACACATGTTCTATATCTATATGATATGCTAACTTAATGATTTAAAACCTGGAAACACGAAAAACACCGTAAAATCGGATTTACGCCGTCGTAGTAACACCGCGGGCTGTTTTGGGTTAGTTAATTGAAAACTATGATAAACTTTGATTTAAAAGTTGTTATTCTGGGAAAATGATTTTTATTATGAACATGAAACTATATCCAAAAATTATGGTTAAACTCAAAGTGGAAGTATGTTTTCTAAAATGGTCATCTAGACGTCGTTCTTTCGACTGAAATGACTACCTTTACAAAAACGAGTTGTAGCTTATTTTTCCGACTATAAACCTATAATTTTTCTGTTTAGATTCATAAAATAGAGTTCAATATGAAACCATAGCAATTTTATTCACTCAAAACGGATTTAAAATGAAGAAGTTATGGGTAAAACAAGATTGGATAATTTTTCTCATTTTAGCTACGTGAAAATTGGTAACAAATCTATTCCAACCACAACTTAATCAACTTGTATTGTATATTATGTAATCTTGAGATACCATAGACACGTATACAATGTTTCTACCTATCATGTCGACACATTTATATATATTTCGGAACAACCATAGACACTCTATATGTGAATGTTGGAGTTAGCTATACAGGGTTAAGGTTGATTCCAAAATATATATAGTTTGAGTTGTGATCAATACTGATATACGTATACACTGGGTCGTGGATTGATTCAAGATAATATTTATCGATTTATTTCTGTACATCTAACTGTGGACAACTAGTTGTAGGTTACTAACGAGGACAGCTGACTTAATAAACTTAAAACATCAAAATATATTAAAAGTGTTGTAAATATATTTTGAACATACTTTGATATATATGTATATATTGTTATTGGTTCGTGAATCAACCAGTGGCCAAGTCTTACTTCCCGACGAAGTAAAAATATGTGAAAGTGAGTTATAGTCCCACTTTTAAAATCTAATATTTTTGGGATGAGAATACATGCAGGTTTTATAAATGATTTACAAAATAGACACAAGTACGTGAAACTACATTCTATGGTTGAATTATCGAAATCGAATATGCCCCTTTTTATTAAGTCTGGTAATCTAAGAATTAGGGAACAGACACCCTAATTGACGCGAATCCTAAAGATAGATCTATTGGGCCTAACAAACCCCATCCAAAGTACCGGATGCTTTAGTACTTCGAAATTTATATCATATCCGAAGGGTGTCCCGGAATGATGGGGATATTCTTATATATGCATCTTGTTAATGTCGGTTACCAGGTGTTCACCATATGAATGATTTTTATCTCTATGTATGGGATGTGTATTGAAATATGAAATCTTGTGGTCTATTGTTACGATTTGATATATATAGGTTAAACCTATAACTCACCAACATTTTTGTTGACGTTTAAAGCATGTTTACTCTCAGGTGAATACTAAGAGCTTCCGCTGTTGCATACTAAAATAAGGACAAGATTTGGAGTCTATGTTTGTATGATATTGTGTAAAAACTGCATTCAAGAAACTGATTTCGATGTAAC
>NC_092343.1:130527500-130542500 GCF_046630445.1 Rutidosis leptorrhynchoides
TTAAGAACTTTAGATCTAGACTTTTGGGTCTAGGACCTTCAAGATCTAACTAAGAACTATATTCTACAACTTAAGATCTTGTTTGCTTAAGTTATTTTCAAGTTTGTAGTTTAATATTACTTTTATAACTCTTATATGTGTTGGATCTAAGATCTTGATGTAACTTTGGTTCATCAAGCTACATACAACACTTAATTGAGTTGTGCAACTTATCTTAGACTTACACTAGTGTTATGATGGTCAAACCTTGGTTAAGATGATGCAAACACATCAACGAGTTGTACACTTCAAGCTATATGCATCAAGGATGAGAACCGGGATGAGCATCAAGCACCAACAACCCACCAGAACACTTTAACTTACTGTTTTCTGGGTCTGACCCGACCACCTGGGCTACTGTAAAGCTGATTTTAAGTTAGCTCTGTTCGAGTAGATAATTTTTCATTTAAGACTCGTCTTAATCCGAGTTACGGTTTAGGATCTATGGCCCTCCGAACGTCACTATGTCCTTTTAACGTTGTGCTGAAAATTCTGACCTACTCGCACATAAACCGTCGCCACGGTCAAACGAAGACGAGTTGGTTTATGGAATTTTTACAGCAACTAAAGGACTCATATACGGAGCCATG
Source organism: Rutidosis leptorrhynchoides (assembly GCF_046630445.1). Taxonomy (NCBI): domain Eukaryota; kingdom Viridiplantae; phylum Streptophyta; class Magnoliopsida; order Asterales; family Asteraceae; genus Rutidosis; species Rutidosis leptorrhynchoides. Next base: position 130,528,130 of record NC_092343.1, read on the forward strand.
GCCACTGGTCTCACCTCATTTCAGTAGGTATAGAGGCCGTGGTGACTGATCGAAGTCAGCCTTTGTTTTAAACCCTATTCTTGAATGAAAACTTACTTTACCCTTTTGACTTAATGATGAATGATGATGATACTTAAGACCTAATTTACATAAATTTAAACCTATTGGGACGAATTACTGACTTAGTAACTTTTGACTTAGGTTGAGGACTTTCCGGACCTACATACTTGCTTACTTTTCCCGAGTCAACTTTACTACTACTTTTCCACTGTGAGTTATAGCATCCCTTTTTACTTTAACTATTTTGGGAACTGAGAATACATGTGCATTTTATGTTTTTACATACTAGGCACGAGTACTTAAACTTTATATATGTGTGGGTTATACAACGGCATAAACATTCCCTTTAGCTCGGTAACGTTCAGTCATTGGTTTTTGAACCGGTGAATGCGAATCTTAGATATGGATCCATAGGGTTTGACATCCCCACTCGGGCTAGTAGCGCTAGCATTTAACGGGTGTTTAATACTTCGTAAACATACGCACTCGCCAAGTGTACTTTCAGGGGGTTATAAACGTTAAGTTAGTTACCAAGTGCCCACGGTTAAACATATACTTTACATACTGTTTTGAAACGCTCTTTGTAGCACTCAAATCTCGTGGCCTACCTTACATTACTGTTATACTTAAACTATAGCTCACCAACATTCGTGTTGACATTTTAAGCATGTTTTTCTCAGGTGCTTAAGGTTGCTTGCTTCCGCTGTTGTACTAGTCATGCCTTGTAGACTCCGCTGCGCTTTTATAGAGACGTCACCGCATGAAACATTTTATCTTGCATTCAAACTTTGTTACTTTTGAACAATGATTTGTAACGACCCAAGGGTCACGTACTATTATCTTTGCTTCTATTCATAGAAGCATACTTTTGGTTGTAAAACATTTGACGTTGGTTATGACGTCACCTTTTATCGTGAATGCAAACTTGTTTTCAAAACGCATATAGTGTTTGACCTTGTAATGATCCTGTTGTTGATGGTCCGTACATGTTGATTTAGTACGGGGCGTCACAGTATGTATATATATACACACATACTGATATGTATATATATGTATGTATATATATATATATGTATAAATATGTATATATCTATATGTACTTACGTATTGTTCCTCCGCTCTATTATCGGGGCCACACCATCCACCGCCCCTCTTTGTATGGTATGTGTGGTTATTCTTGAAGGTTTCGATAAGACCAGGAGGATTCCTAGCGGTCTGCAAACAAATCTATGTCAAATTGTGTGTGTGTGTGTGTGTGTATATATATATATATATATATAAATCAATAATAATATATACAACATTAATAATAAGAGAATTTAAGCAATTTACCAAACGGTCGGTGATAGACCGGCTACCATGTGTACTTGGGTAGTGCATTTGTGCCCGATTTCGCTTGTTCGCCTCTGAACGCCTCCGGAATCCGGATGAAAGCATTAAGTCCACAAATGGGTCCCAGATATGCTGTTCAACATTCGGTGGCGGTGTGTCACGGAGGTTATTGGCAAGTTCGTATCCGTTATTATTCGTGAAATACTTTTTCTGATCACTTTTGGCGTTCCTCCATCGATGGGCACACAAAGAATTGACCCCGGCTTCCACACTCTTTTGGTTTCTTTCACCATCTAGCCACCTATCCATCCTAAAGTAGTCCTACAACAAATTAATGGATATAAAGTTAAAATATATAACTTATATATTAAATAAAGTGTAATTATATATAAGTATATGTAAGTATATATAAGTATCAAGTGATATATTATAGAAAGAACCGAATAAACTTACTTGGAGATCAGTCCAGATTTTATCTTTTTCGTCTTCGGGAACCTTATTCCAACTTATGTAATGCTTAGGAAAGGACGGGTCCCTAACAACTCCTGCTAGCATATTAATACAGAGCGACTTGTGCTCGCCAATCGGACGACCCGTACCCAACACACTAATGTCAAACTCAATCGGCAATGGACCCATTTGAGCCACCATTCTGCGTAGTCTATTGTTTGTTGTTGGGCCACGACCACCCTTTCGGGAGGGTTGAGCTGCATATTCAAACAAATAAATTACACATTAAATAATAAACAAAATAAATAAACAATATGATCACGAGGTACAAGGTATTAATTATTTATTTTCTTACAAATGTTGTGCCCACGCTCTAGGTTATTATTACGCCGAGGGGGGTCATTGTCCCCGTCCCCACGGTGGCTAGTTGCACCGATCATCTGCATAAATACAAATAAGTCAATAGAACATTGATATTGATATACTTATATATATATATATATATATATATATATATATATATATATATATATATATATATATATATATATATATATATATATACTTATACTTTTTTTTAACAACTATACATTGTATGTTTGTGTATATATGTAAATATGGCTAGTTGAACCAAGCATCATAGAAGCGAGCTAAAACTTATACATCTGCATAAATACAAATAAGTCAATAGAACATTGATATTGATATACTATATATATATATATATATATATATATATATATATATATATATATATATATATATATGTATGTATGTATATGTATATATATGTATATATATATATGTGTGTGTGTGTGTGTGTACTTATACTTTTTTTTTATTTTTTTCTTTTTTTTCTTTTTTTAACAACTATACACTGTATGTATGTGTATATATGTATATATGACAATGACAAGTATAGAAAGTTTAAAAATACATCTTCATTGAAAGATTAAACATTTTAGTACAATAATCGTTCTTTATAAAGACTACAATTACACATCAATAATCTTCATCATCGTTAGAGAAAGCTGCATCATTAGTAAACTGAGGATCATCTTCATCATCTTCCGCCACACCATCATCTTCATCATCTTCGCATAGATTGTGAGGAATGAGAACATGGTCTAAATCGATAATAAAATCAATATCATCGTTAGCTTCATCAACTTGATGTGGTGGTGGACTAAAATGAATTGTTGTTGATTCTTCGGGTACACTCAAACTTGTATAAGTCATATTATCCAAGTCAGCATCGAGTGTAAGATCGGAGGAATTTATGTTGTGTACGACATCTATTTTGGTTTCTTCAATGATGTCTCGATCCCACAGTTTTCGATGATTGACCTCATGAATGACCTTCCAACTAGCAGGTCTAGAAGGATCATCGATGTAAAAGATTTGTTGAGCTTGTGTTGCAAGAATGTGTTGATCATCTTGATACCACTCTTCTTTCGTGTCAATACTAGTTATGTTATTCTTTGTAATTAAACGTTCTCTACGAGTTTTCTGAGTCCTGAACCACCGACATCTGAATAACACAACACTAAACACAACAACATAATGCAGGTCCAGAATATCTTCCAACTGACCATAATACGGAGTGTCATCAACTCAGGGTGTTGATATTCCGCTATTTTGTGTTGTGCGCCGTTCATCACGATCACGAACTACAAACCTAACACCGTTCACATTGCAAGCGGTGTAATAGTTTGCGGTACCCACCGGTCCTTCAGCTAGTCTTATCAATTCGTTGCTACAATTCGATCGGTCAGCTGCCCGCAATTCACGTATCTAAATAGAAAAAAAATTGAATAAAAATTGTTATTGAATACACATATATATATACACACATATATACATATATTAATATATACAATGAGTTTACCTTTCCTTTAAACCAACCAGGAAAAAAGGTTTTCATGTCAAGACCTGGATTCTCTAGTTTAAACTGACTGTAAATGTTTAAAAGAATTGTTAGTATAATAAACGTTTAAAAAGTTAAGTAATTTACAATGCAATTCGTAGTGTGATACTTACTCTTTGTATTCGGTAATGTCAGAACAGTTGTCGAGTACATACCAATGAAGTTTATCACGCAAATCGCGGTCAAGAAATTTGTGCACACCTTTACTGACAAACTTACAAAGCGATTTGAACACCTGAAACTCACACGGTCTAACTGGACCGTCCTCATATCTGTCAGGACGATTAAACCTTGTTTGTACACCTTCAAGAGACATTGAACATGCTGTTAACGCTTCGTCAGTAACGTACCCCTCTGCTATACAACCTTGGGCGTGAAACTTTAGGTGGGAAATCTTGGGCGGGAAAACGGATGGTGGCTTTTGGGCGGGTAAATTCATCCTCTATAATAACCACACTAATCACAACACTATGTGACTGTCTCAACTATGAATCACGATTACCAGTATGGTCCAGAAGAAACTTTTGTTGTGAAATTTTGTCGAACATGTGGTTCAAAGATGGTGGTCAAAACTTGCTTGACGGATGAATACTAGTACGGTCGAAGATATTGTGGTTGTGATGGTACGTCCAGGCGCTTGATGATGTCTGAGCATTGTAAAAGGTTACAAATTTGGGTTAATCCCCCCTACCCTGAAAGGGCGCTTGAAGTGATACCAGAATTGTTAAGGTCCAAAAAAGCTCTAGAAAGTTCACTCAAAACCGCAAACCGTAAAGCAAAAATGTTGAAAATGATGTTAATTTGTAGTTTTGTAGCATTTGTGTTGTGTTTCATTTTCAAGTAACTGATCTAGTTTCTTTTGGAAGTATTGCGTTGTAGTTTGGAAGTATTGTGTTGTAGTTTGGAAGTATTGTTCAATTAAATATGTAGTTTGGAAGTATTGTTCAATTAATTATGTTTTATATTATATGCCCTAAACACTAAACCCTGATTAAACTATCAAGCCTTAATTAAACTATAAACCCCAATTAAAATCTATATGGAACTATTGGAAGTTCCATATAATGGTAGAAATATCTATCATCCCGGTTTTGAACTTCAAAATCTTCCCGGGTTTATTCCACAAAATGACCAAGCCGTACTTCTATGTCGTGACTGTGTTCCATACAGGACCATAGTACGTACGGGCATCCTTGACGAATATCTTCATCCTGAAATTAGTGAAGGTCGTGAGGTCAATCTAGAAGATCTTCCAGAAATCGAGCACGAATTCGAAAGTATGGGTTGGCTTCCTTTCAGTCAGGTTAATAAGTACCTTTTCCCCTACTCATCTATCAATTATATTCAAACTTTCAATTCATTAATGAACAAACAGTGAGGTTTCGAATCTTTGACGTTCCATATGAGTATACTCTTCAAGAATTCGGTGCACTATTGGGAGTTCCATTTGATGGTATAAAAATCTATTATCCCGGTGAAGACCTTCAAGATCTTCCTGAGGGTATCGTACCACTTCAAATGACCATACTTAAATGTCGTACTTGTGTTCCATACATGACCATAGTACGTAACGGGCATCCTTGACGATTATGTTCGTCCTGAAATTTCTACAAGAAATGCAGTTATCTCAAGTAACATGTACCACCATGATCCAAATGTCAGTCGTTTGTCAATGACTGAGGCTTTGATTCACTGGTGCATGACTCACAATATTAGAGTTAATATTGCTCATTTAGTCACTTCCCGAATGAATGGGCTTCACAATGAAACAAGACCTCTTCCATATGGAGCGTTTTTTGAGTCGTTTATTTACTAATATTGGTGCGGTTAATGGTCTTGTAGGACGACGTCTTTTAATTACGGTACCTATTGACATTTCCTTCATTGCTGAAACTTCGGCAGCATCGGGCTCTGGTTCCGAAAATTCGTCCACTAGGTCGGATGCTCGTAGTCATCCTCGTCGCCGTGGTTAGTAGTGCGATTTAACTTTAGTAACTTTGGTAGATCGTCATTTATTAAATCCTGTTGAAGTGTGTGTTTAATTCAGTACCATTGTATGACATTTATGTAATGTTTGTCGTTTGTAGTGTTTAAATTCAGTACCATTGAATGTTTGTCGTTTGTCCGGTGTTAATTATATTAAATTGAAATAAAATGACAATTTCATTCAATAGCTTATAAAACGATATAGTTAATACTTGAAAACTAGAAAAAGACAATAACACAAATGATACAACATAATTTTAACACGATTACATTATTTCCTTAACGGTGCATTATTTCCTACCGGCTATCGTCGGTACTAGCAGGCACAAGGCAGCTCTCGTCGGTACTAGAAGCTATCTTCACTTTCTGGAGATTTGGGTTTAACATCATCTTCACTTTTGGAAATGGCGTAGCTAAGCTCATCCCTATATTCGGTATAAAGCGTAACTGGCTGATTACGTACCAAAGCTTTTCCAATCAAAGCATAATAATCGTGGTCTTCTTCAAGTAGCGTGTCGGGAACGTTGGGTTTTTTGAAATACCAAACTTGTCTGAAAGAGTAAGGTATACTATTATGGAGAACTCCAAGCAACGATTGAAAATAACGACACTGATGCACATCAATGTAGTAATCTCGTGTTTTAGAGGGTGGATAATTCATCAATTCTCGATCAAATTCAGCTCCGTAATGAACTTTGAAGCAAACATTCAATGGACTCATTTTTAGTGTATTTTTAGTGTGTTAAAAATGTGAGTAATGTTTGAGATAATTGTGTGCTTAAAGAGAAAATCCGACCAACTAGTCGTCCCCAATAAATTGGCGCGAAATTTTCAGACTTTTGGAGCCAAATATTTCTGGGCCAAAAACAAATTAAATAATAGTTTTTTAATCGGGACGACTTTTAGGGACGACATGTCGTCCCTAAAGTTTTGGCGGGATTTTTTTTTTGCTTTTTGGAGCCAGTTTCTGACCAGATAAAATAAATAAAAAAAGATAATTTCTTTAGGGACGACATGTCGTCCCTAAAAGTCGTTCCCAAAAGAATGGTCAAACGTCTCATCAAAAGCTGGTCCATTTTTTGTCGTTTTCCTTTCTTTTAGGGACGACTGGATGTCGTCCCTAAATGTGTCGTCTCTAAAAATAGAATTTCTTGTAGTTGTAGTGATATTTAAGAATATTATTATTAATCATACTACTATACTATTACTATAACCAACCCTGCTATTTATTTTACACAACAATATACAACAAAATATTAACTCAATCTTCTTGATCTCCTTATGCTAAACATACATACACATATGTATACTTTGTTACTTCATCGTAAATTATTACTCTTTTTTATATAATTTATATAATTTTCTTATCATTGAAATTAAATTATTACTAAGTAATATCACATATAATAACAAACAATCTTCATTTCGTTTTCAAATACTAATAACAAAAATATTACTAAAAACTCGTTTTGACCTCATATCCAAATTCAGTCGTAGTTACCTAAGCGCTTAATACTTGATATGAACAAATTTATGAATTCTACAACAAATGGTTTAAAAAAGTTGTGAGGTGTCACGTGTTCCAGCATCTTATTGTAGTATTGTTTTGAGACGGTTTATATAGGTGTATTGTTTAATTACCATAATTATATTAAATATTGATACAAAATGGTGCAACGTATTTCTATATATGATCGATTATTTTTGTACAGAACAAACATGATCAATCATCATGGTACAAAATCTTAGATAGTGTTCATTATGAATGTTGTAACGTATGTGTTTTATTTTTACGTTGTCTATAAAATTTAAATATTTTACTATTTTTTATGTTGCATTGATAAAAATTTGATTATACAGTTGTATGTATTTTTTTGAACATCAAAACCCACACACACACACAGACACTTTTTTTGTTCACCACGAAACTCGAACTCACATTCTCAGATAAATATTAAACATGTGATCAAGTGTATTATGCATATAAAATAAATTAAGTGTAAAATGTATACAATTTAGAGATCGATTAGATCACGCACTATACACTATAATGACTATGTTGTGAAGTGGCTTTGAGTTCTTTTAGATAGTATGATTTTTTAGATAGTATGACTATGTTTTTAGATAGTATGATCAAGTGTATTATGCATATAAAATAAATTAAGTGTAAAATGTATACAATTTAGAGATCGATTAGATCACGCACTATACACTATAATGACTATGTTGTGAAGTGGCTTTGAGTTCTTTTAGATAGTATGATTTTTTAGATAGTATGATTGTGATGTGACAAAGTTGAAGGATGAAAGGGCATGTTGATGAAGGTTGTGGGAGATGTTTTAAGTGATGCAATAATATATATATTATTAACATTAATTAAAAATAATAATAAAATGGTGACCACTCACATGAAGTCAAACAACAACAACGCTTACGTCTCCCCTTGTTAAAAAAAAAACACCAATTTATAAAGAATAACAATAAATATTACTCCGTATACGTTATCATTAGATCACCTAGTTTTTGTTTTTAATCGGCTCAAATTTAGACGCAAAGTATATTAAATAAAAACATTGTCAATTTTCATTTTGTTTCTGTTGTTTCCTTCTATTTCGTTCTGTTTCCTTTCAGTTTCTTGAATTTTCCTATCATTTCTTTTATTAAAAAGATTCACAAATGTAATACATTTTTTTATTTACCTTTCCTTTATATTTACTAAAATTACGTTCATGATTTTAGTAGTATATATATATATATATATATATATATATATATATATATATATTAATTAATAAAAATATATTTGAATTTTAACATACTTTGTTAAAAAACAATTTAAAATAACCTTAAGGGTAAGTCGAGAATGACATCGGGTTTTATCTTCGTATATTTTGGAGTAAGATCTTATAATTCATTAGACGAATCTCTAAATGAAATTTTTATTTGAATATAACGTGGGTTTGAGCTAATAAAATATAGAGTAGCTTGACTAAATAAAAGAAGTATGATTACTCATTGACTATGGATTGAGTGGTTAAGATAATTTTTTCTAAATAAGATACTATATATTTGTTTCGAATGAGCAAGTTGGTGGTGATAGATTATCCCGAAGTCACCCTACTGTCTTCGTCGCTACCCTATCTTCGTCACTACCCTATTTTATCCGTCACTTCCTATCAAGAATACTCAGGCTTATAGTGACAAAGTGTTTGAATATTGTGCCGTATATATTTTGTCTTAATTCCAAGTTTTTGTTAAACATATTTACCAAAGTCATGCTTCTCATAAAATATATACTAAGGGGGTTCTTGGTTGGGGTATTAAAAGGTAAGTAATGTCGATAATATTTATTAAGAAGGGTTGGTTAGTTATATAATGACTGGGCCACTGGTCAGTTTGAGGTAAAGAGGCATTCCTTAATGGGGAGATTGAGAAATCATTAGTGAAAAGTTACGAATATATGCTTCAACATTTTGAATTTAACTACTTCATTCGTACGAGTATTTGTTTTTACGTTTAACCATTCCCACTATTTTTCTTTTGTTTTTTCACATAATTAGAAAAACAATAAGCAACATATCTTTTGAGTGATTTCAATCAAGCCTATTTGATAGACTTCGCCATTTACTCGGGTCAGACCCGTTATAATTGGGTCGGGTCTGACCCGAGTTCGTCGGGTCATGGATCGGGTATGAGGATGGTTAAAAAAAAAATTCGGGTTCAGGTTCGGGTATAGTTTTGCCCGTTTACCCGACCCGCATACTTGACCCGCATACCTGTATACCCGACCCGATGAATTTTAATAATAATTTTTATGTAAAATTTTAGTATTGGTATTATATTGTTAATGTATGAAAGATTTTTTTTGTTTATTTTGAAAACGAGTATAATTTTATTCCATATAATCATATACAACAAGTTTTCGAGATGTGATATTTTTATATACTTTGTGTATTTGAGTATTTTACAAACTTTTCAATCAACTTTTTGTATGTGATATTTTATAATACTTTTAATATGAAGTAGCTGTTATTTTTTGATCTTTTGATTTGGTAACTTATTGAAAAATAAATACATAAGATCCCTCAGAGCGGTACCGCGGTTGGGCTCCGTCCCAGCTGCCGTTGCTTTAGCGCCGATGCTAGGGGGCGCCTTAGAGGCCGCCGTTGAACCACCGTCGACCATTCTGCTATTCAAAGATATTTTGCAAGACGTTGGTTTATTTATTTAATTGGTTTATTTATGTAATTGCGGTCCATTTGTTATGGTATTTGGAATAAAAAAAAAACTTCAAATTAAATAGTACACCTGAAAATGGGGATGAAAGTAGAAGATGAAAGATGAAATGGTGAGAGATGAAATGGTGAGAGAAAGTTGAAATTGGAATGAAAGAGAAAATGAAATTGAAACTTGAAGATAAACGCAAAACAAGTGGGGCCCAATCATGAATCATATTAGAACGTTTTGTAAAAAGAAAAAATTAAATAATAGTAATAATAATAATAATAATAATAATAATAATCTCTTTACTAGGCGTATTGCCCGTGCGTTGCACGAAGATGGTAATGGTTGTTGTATCACACTTGTAAGTGAGATTGTTTGATGTGCTAATTGGTTATCGGTACATGTACTATATTATGTTAATGAGTTTAGCTTACTCCCAAACGGATGATAATTAATATTCTGATATTCATGTTTCTAATGGTTGCATAATCATGCGAGTTCGCTAAGATCCTTGATGTGGTCGCTAAGATCATCGATGCGGTATATGTTGTTAATATTTTGACGAACTTCTTCCATTATTTTTAGTTGCATTACTCTCCGTAAATATGGTTGATAAATATGGTTGATAAGCAGCTAGCAACACTAACAATTAGGTCATTACAAATTACCAATTAAAATTTTAAATAATCACGAACAATCTTGTGTTAAATTATGTATTCACGCTTAACTACATGCATCTATTTTACAAAGGTGTGAATTATGAATATGATTTTTTATCTTATCTATTTAGATATATTAGGTAATTCAATTGTTTATCGCTTGGTGTACCATTAGTTTAGGAGTATACAACAACAATGACCACGTTAACAACAACAAATTCAAATCCACTATAATAAGTATGGAGATAGGGATGTAGATGTAAACAATCCTTTCATAAAGCGTTTATAATTATGAAAGGGTACACTAAATAGAGCATACTTAAAGCTTATCAATAGTGCACAAAAAAACTATATCTTTAGATGAGCTCTTAACAAAACAAAGAAGATAAGACATATATGAAAATAAATTCTACACACATATATAACAATTTAATAAAGAGATAGCGTAATATATCAAATTAATAAGAAGATACCATAATATATACTTAACGTTCATGAGATGGATGACTATCGGTTGGTAAAAGAGCAAATTATAATTATCTTATATATATGATGAAGTTGATCATGATGATAATGAAGATGGAAAAAAATAGATGTAAAACTCAATCAAATTACTTCATTTGCAATATGCCAATACATCTAATGTGAAAATAAAAGATGAGTAGTTATAGTCAACAATATATCTAATTCTAATTGGGTATTTAATATAAAAATAAATAAAAGGATTAAACTTAGTTATTTAATATAGAGGAAATGAAAAGATGAGAAGTTATTAAACTTAATTTTAGTTATTATGATGTTCATGTCAATATTAGCTAATAATCATAAAGAAAATGAATGGATTGAAACTTAAACTATTTAATATAAGCAAATTAAAATTATGAAAACATTCAATAAATCTTACTTGAAAGGACTAAACTTAGATTGTTAATTCAAATTATTTAATTCATATATTACACTATACACTTAAATTTTGCTACAACGTTTTTTTGATAGAAAGGGTAAAAAGTAAATGTACATTGTAATATAGATTAATAGAATTTATGTATATAATAGTAGAATTTGAGATTTTACTATAATTTATTTTAGATTCAAGATCTTGAATTACTATTACACATGTCATTCTTATACATTATTTTATCTTTTTACCATCATTTATCATAAACATTCTTACACATTATTTTACCTTTTTATTCTCAACTAATGTTGATATACCTAAATGTAATAGAGTATTAAACTTCAACATTTATTAAATCACAAAAAATATCAAGTTAGTAATACGCATATTACAAATTATGAAATCTAGACTTTTACATGCTTTTCACTCATCAAGTATTTAAAGGACACTATAATTGTGTAAAAAATAATGAAATATAGAAACTTTCGTAGTATATTATAACGAACTATAATACAATAAATTATAATAAACATATCCGATAATAAAAATTATATCCGAATAAAAGGATTAGAATCAAAATAAAACTTAAACTATAATAAATATATATACACATGACTCACATAAAAGGACTATAAATTATAAAATGATGCAGAGGTGAAAGAATCAAATATCACGTAAAGATACCATTGTAATAAAATCAAATGAAACCCCAAAAAACTTGCAGATTAGCATGATGGATACCTAGAGCAAGAAAAAGTTAAGATAATCAAATATTAGATTTATTAATCAGTCAAACATATTCATAAAAAAAAAGTAAATGAGAAGAGAAAAAAACCTTAATGTGATAACTAATGACATTCATTTGCATTAGTGAATCGTAATCGTCTCTAACCAAAATTGAAAATTTAGACATAAATCAAAATCAAAAGTACACATATGAATGAACTCTAAGTAACAATCAATGAAGATAAAAATTACATTAAAATGAAAAGATTATATGAACACCAGTAATATAACATCCAAATAAAGTGTTACCATAACATAAATTTATCATTAAGGTGATGGACGAATAGTTGACATTGGAGGAGCAAATCATCTTACTAAAATGATGATGATGATAAAGATGAAAATGAATCTTTGTGAAACTGTATCAATTATATCATTTGCAAAGGGAGTAATGCAAAAATAAAAAATAGTATTTATAGGCAACTATGTGTCATCTTATAGTTTTTAATATCGGGAAAATGAATGGTTGAAACTGACCTATTTATTATAAGAAAATTGCAAGCATTAAAACCTATCTATTTAATATACGTAATATGAAAGGATTGAAACGTATACATGTTATATAAGAAAAATAAATGGTGAAAACAATTATAACACATTTTATTGTTGTGTTATTGTGACACAAATTATGATTATATATAAACAATAGTTGTTAGTTAATACAATTTTTATTATATTTTAATCATGATGTAGTTAACTGATTAATCATTTTTATCATTTTTTCTTTATTATTCAAAAAACATCTACAATAATATTTAGTAATATTTTATCTGTTAGTTTATCCCTTATAATTGGTAGTTGATATATTGTAGTTTATATATCATTTAACACAATCACCATACTCATTCATATGACTGAATATAAAAAATAAAAGAATTCATTATTTTTATTTCAATGAATTTTAATATACCATTATTTTATGTAAACCACATTTAATATGTATGTAGATATACCTCCGTATTATGATGTATTTTTTTTTCTTTTTATAATTAAAAAGGGTATGTATGTAGATATAATAATTCAATAAATTTCTTTTAACTTTGATTATTAATGCAATAAATTTATTTTAACTTTGATTATTAAAATAGAAAATTAACCTCATTTATTGACACTGTGAGTCATTTTTAGATTAGTATAGATATTATAATAACAAAACCAATAATATATCATCTAAAATTTTAAAAACTAATCCTAACCTTTTATTATCATTAACATCCGTAATCTACATCATCCAAATTTTGTAATCAACGTTATTACCTCATAATCACATTGGGTAGTTATTTGATGACTAAATTACCCTTCTAATTTCTATTTGGAAGGAATAATACTCAAAAAATACGAATACGGATCTTCCATCTATCTATTCCCCACTCATTTGAAAACACAACCAAATTAAAACATGGTTCCTCTCAATGTTTCCTCTCATTCACAGATTCAAGCGGCATCGAAATAGAAATTAGGGGTTCTGTAAAATTAAAATCTTTTTCTCATCAAACCGACACCCAGTCATGGTCGATTAAATTTCGATTACATTTCAGAACCCTAATTTGATACACATCGATTCAATTGTATCATCTTCTCAACAATGATTAATTTTTAGTACACATATGGATTTCATTATCAGGTACTTTTATGTTAATATTTGATTTAATTTTATAATTATTCATGCTTTTTATCACTACAAATTCATTCGTTTCAGTTTTGTATTGGTTTTATCACTACGAATTCATTCTTTTCAGTTTTGTATTATTTGATTATATAGCTTGCTTATCGTTTTTGGTTACGAATTAATTCAATTATTTTTCAATATGGTTCTGATCAGTTTTTCAGTTTTGTATTATTTGTTTTGAACTAAGTTTTTGATTATTTGACTAAATTATTTTTTATTCTTATTCTATTTTAGGTTTATATATGGGAATTAAACAATTATTTAAATGATATGTGTTGTTGTTTAGGTTATATATGATTCAGCTTAATTTGATTTTAGGATAATATACAATATTTTAGGATAATATTTTCACAAGATTAATTCGTACAGAAGATAAACAT